>NW_027224534.1:0-16187 GCF_023699985.2 Odocoileus virginianus | reverse complement strand
TGTACTTGGTGAAAGAAATAGAAAATAAAATGTGATTATAGCGAAGTCTTGCTTCTTATACTTTTTGTCTGTCATTTTATACAACTAAGCTATCTCAAGTTTATTTGGATTTTCCCAGGTTATTATTTAAGAAAGTAGGAGAAAACTAATCCTACTAAATAAGGACCTGCTCCCTGGCTCATTTATTCCACAGAACTTCACAGAGCCTGTGCTCTGTGACAGGCCTTGTTAGCAGTGGGACACTAAGCAGGACACCCCCACACCTACAGTGATGATCTAAGAGCTGCAGTCACATGAGGAAGGTGGAGAGATGTCCCCTAGTCCCACAGAACAAGGCAACACGGGGCAGGGTGGTGGGGTTCCAGGAGGAGCCCTCGAGTGTTGGTGCCTGAGCCAGGGTGGTTTGGGGCTTTGGGAAGCTGGGTTCCTTCTGTGGGAGGTGATGTGATGAGGCTGGGTGGTGGCAGCAACCAGACCTCTCGATGGTGTCTTATGGGTGAGAAGAAAATTTGAAATAGGACATATACATTAGAAGTTCCTTTTCATTTGGAGATGAATCTCCTGGGCCCAAAAGAGAAAGTGCACTTTGATCAGGATCAAGTAGACACCTGGTTTTTCTGCCTGAGAGTAAATACACTTGAAAGGTTCCAAATGAGACATGAGTGAATTTGGGTTGGCACACAGTCTTCTCAGTCTCGGGGTACATAGCTGAAGACATTTAGTTACAATGTTGCAGAAACCAGTACTTGGGAAACCAAGCATGACACTTGGAGAGTTGGAGAAGTCAGGTTTATTACACCAGCGGGCGCAGAGGAGTTAACACTCCAAGCTCAGCCTCAAACAAAGGGATTGCAGAGTTTTTATAGATAGGCTGTAGTGGGCAACACTAGCTGTTAATAGGCTGGTTTAAACTAAGGGGTTTCGCATGCGTGGGAACAGTGGTCAAGATGGGGAGGGGGATGCCTGACCTGGACAGGCATGATTAAGCAGGTTTGCAGGGGCTGGGTGATTGCAAAGAGCAGGACAAGGGTGAGTGAGATAAACTCCAGTTCCTAGTATTGCAAGTCCCCACTTTCTGAGACTATGTGACCTACGTGATCTAGACTTTGCAAGGGGCAAGCTGAGTTACAGAGGCAGAAGGAGAAGGAGGTTATGTAAAATTTTAACTTTTCCTCTTCATTCCCCCCTCTTGATGCTTCTATCACTCATTGTAGAAAGCATCATCTCATGTTTTTGGTAGGACATTCAGAGCTCCCCATCGTTTAGGGGGCTGTATTGAACTATTACCATTTGTAACTTTATGGATTCAATCCAAGAGGTTATGAACTGGGTAATAGCATTGAGAATACAAGGGCCAAACAAGAGTGCTGCAAAGAGCATGAAGAGAGGACCTGTTAAAGGGAGAAGCCACGATGCCCAGCTCCAGATATTGCTCCAATTACCCCAGGAATTAGCTAGTTTTTCTCTCCTTTTATGATTTGTTCCCTTAGCTGTTGGGCCATGTCCCTGACTATTTCTGATTGGTTTACATAAAAGCAGCATTCTTCATTCAAGAAGAGGCAGAGTCCTCCTTTTCAGCTGTCAGTAGGTCTAGCCCTCTCCTATTCTGTAAAACCACCTCAGCCAGGGAGTCTAGTTGGTCCTGTAAGGCCACTAAAGATTTGGCCACTCTCTCAATGTCATCTGTGAAGTCTTTGGATAGTGTATGGTAAAAGGTGGTTGATGAAGCAATTCCTCCTATTCCCATACCTATCCCAGCCGTGATTCCCAGACCAACTAGTAGGGGTATAAACTGGATGGCTCTTTTTGACCATGTATGTGCTGCCAGAGGTACGGTGAGAGTCTGGTTGTTAGGGACAATATTCATCTGGGGAGTGAGGAAAGCTAAGGTGCAGATACCCATCTAATTGACAGGTAGACATAAGTAAGCATCTGTCCCACAAACAAAGAAAAGGCCTTGATGGGGGCAGCACCATCTGTTACAGCAAGGGACACCAAAAGGCTGCAAAGCAGCCTGCACATAACAGGTAACTGAAGATTAGCAAAAGGGTTTCTCCCCATCTTTGGGTTGTCATGGCTGTAGCAACTGAGCCTATTGTGAAGGGAGGTCAGTTATATTGTGGAGCAGTTTAGTTTGTAGGGAGAATCAATCGTAAGAGACTTCTAATAAGCATGAGGCTTCCCATTACAGTGAGATAACAGACAGTTAACTGCAGCTTCTGACCCAAACCCCAGTCCTGGGGTCTGAATGAAACTAGTCCTGTTGTGAAGAGCACAGAAATAATAGGAATCAGGGATAGAGTCCAGGCTTGACAATGAAAATCCATTGATATTTTGATAGCCGGATCCTCAAGCTTCTGCCGTGCATTGACCAGCCAGCTGCCGGAGTGTGGCTGGAGCAAGGCTCAGCATCCTTCGTGGGTGAGGGTCGTTGTTTTTGGAACCAGACCTTGAGGAGGTTTTTGGGGTCCTGAACTGCTTTCCAGGTGTCCTCATCACAGGAAGCCACTGCCTTCTTGACTCTGGTGTGGTGGATCCAAGGGATGACACCTGTAACTTTAACAGCAGTAGGGGTTGCCAGGACGACCATGTGAGGGCCTGTCCAAACTGGCTGAAGTGGTTCCTTTTTCCAGTCTTTAACCCATACCTCATCTCCTGGCTGATAGGGATGAACCCAATTGCCCAAAGGAATGGGTGTCCTTTCTCAGGTTTCTTGGGCGATATGGCGGAAGAATTTCCCAGGGCCTATACCTCCAGGTCAGCTAGTTGGTGGTCTCCCTTGAGGTTTTTTTTATCACTGGGGGTGATCTCCTGTATAAGATCTCAAAGGGAGAATAGCCTGGGTCCTCGGGGTGCATTTACAGAGGGCGATGTGAGTCCACAGACTAAGACAGCTTGTTCTAGCATTGTCTGGGCGTTGGCTGGGAGATATTCTTGTCGTAGTTCTACTTGGAGAAGCAAACTTAACAAGAAAGTTAAAGATATGTGGCCCAAAGATTAACAGAAGTAGAAAAGCTGCCGAGGCACTAGCTAGGAGAACCAGGTCCAGACATTGGTTCGTGACATTAGTGTTTCTCTAGGTATGAGAAGATGCAAGAATTTGGACTCATAAAAATCTTTACCTGAAAACATCTGACTATCTGAAGGCCTGTTTTTCTGGGTCTTTTCCCAGAGCACAGAGTGCCTTATTTTTTGTCTCCACCCTGAACTCCTTTCAAGGGAGTGTTGAAGATCAGCATCTTGTAGTGGTCATTATTTAATCTTTGTAGAGGCAGCTAGCAAGGGCCAACTTCTAGTTGATAGTCATTTTTTTGATGGGTTAAAGCCTTACCTGGCTACAGTGTTAATGCCCTCACAATGAGTTCTCCAAAAAAAAAAAAGAAAAAAGAAAAGAAAACAAACATGTTTCATTAAATATTAAGTTCTAGTTTTGTTAATTAAGGTCTGTGCTACTAAGACTCACTTCTGAGATTGTTCCTTCTTATGTTATATTGCTAAAATGTTTAATTAAATCATTTAAAAAAGACACTCTTAAGATTGTCATAGTCATATTTGACTTCATAGTCATATTTGACCATGTTTGGGGGGCATTTCATGGTCATTGTGTCCCATGGTGCTGGGAAGGCTCATTCCCAGGTCTAACAAAGATTCCATTGACAGGCCCACTCAATGTGTTGTCACTAGACCAGGCCTTGTAAGTAGCAAAAGTCTCTGGACCATACCTGTCTTACTAGCCTCTTGGTCCAGGAAAATATTCCCTCTTGTTGCTTCTTCCCATATCTAGAGTTACATTATTACAATTATTGATCTCATATGGAACTGCATATCAGCATTTTATCACAGGCTCAGTCACACATTTGGTAACATAAGAAATAATCTTCTGAAACAAGCTACATAGAAAATAATATAGCTAGCAGTTATTAGTAAGGTCACAAGCAAGAATTTAAGTCAAGAACTTTCATTGGGTATAGCCCGGTATACCCCAGGTCATCTGACTCAGTTAAATGATTATAGCCAAGTGTTAATCTCCTGGTTGTACATCATGGAGCATCTGATCTTTATCCAAAGACTGGTTACTGAGATAAGCTTTAGAAACAATCTTAGAGTGTCTTTTTTAATAATTTAATTAAAACCTTTTAGCAATATAACATAACAAGGAACTCTCAGAAGTGAGTCTTTGTAGCACAGACCTTAATTAACAAAACTAGAACTTAATATTTAATGAAACATGATTTGTTTCTTTTCTTTCTTCTTCTTTTTTTTTTTTCGGAGAACTCATTGTGAGGGCATTAACACTGTATACAGGTAAGGCTTTAACCCATCAAATAAAAATGAGGTCTGTCAGGGAGCCGGGAAAAGCTAAGGGCCATCTTGGATTTCCCATAGCCCTGGCTCTTTGATTTTTAGCTGTTGTTTATTTATTTTTAATTTCCTGATTTAAGAGCAGACTATCACCATGTTTTAAGGACATCAAGATAGCAAAAGTCTAACCATGAGGGGTTATTTTTTGTAGAAGCAGAATGAGCTTTGTCTACATGTACCATAATCTTAAATAATGTTTATTTACTTTACCAAAGTAACAAAAAGATTTTAAAAACAAATATAAATCACTTAAAGGCAAAGAAATTTATAATCTGTTATTGAAAGCTGCATTTTAAGAAAACTTTGTTCTCTAAACAGAGAGAAGACCAAATTCCAGTCTGGTACCAGCTTACTGTTAATAACAAAATTTGTTTATCTGTTTAATCTTAGAAAGTCTTTTCCATAAATCTTGAAGAACTAGCAGTATTCTTCTAAAGGCATGAGAGTAAAACCATAGAAGGCATGTTTAAAATCTGATTCTATTGCAATTGACAAAGAAACCTGGTCATAACACTTTAATATGATAACTAGAATTATAATTGACCATATTTTATCAGGGCATATCAGATCTATATGAATTTCACATAATTTTAGGATATCTATATTAGTAACATCAACCATACAGTATAACCTGAAAAGATTTTTCACCCCTTTAACAGTACTTCCCATGTAATTTAACATGTCCAGTGAACCCAGGTAGCTTAATAGCTCTTTGGGATGTCTCAGGGGCCCTCTGAAGCATCCCAAAGTTAGCTAGAAGTCAAGTTATTTAGGAAGTTTTGTCAATAAATATCAAAAGGTTTATCATAGTCAGCAGGATCATGTAAGTTACTGTGAAATAATAATTATTTACTTAGCCAAAGTTAACAAAAGATTTCAAAGGTTAATATAGAACAGATCAATTAAGAGGGAAAGGAACTTAAATCTATTATTAAAAGCAGTTCAACATCTGAAGAAAGTATGTCTTCTTAACAGAGAGAAAGGCCAAATTTAAGTCTTTGCACCAGCTTACTTTAAACTCATTTAGGTAAACCTTAATTAAATTTATTTTAAACTTAGTCCTAACCATGCACAAAACTTTTTTTCAGGGTCCACCTTCCACAAACCTTTTAATCACTTTCTGTAACAGCCACCTGTAAGTCAGACC
Organism: Odocoileus virginianus; assembly: GCF_023699985.2. Classification (NCBI taxonomy): domain Eukaryota; kingdom Metazoa; phylum Chordata; class Mammalia; order Artiodactyla; family Cervidae; genus Odocoileus; species Odocoileus virginianus. Next base: position 10,678 of record NW_027224534.1, on the reverse strand, counting down.
TACTTTCTTTTCCCTTTATAAAATGTAATTTTATTTTTTATATCTTCTTTATTAAAAACATACATCCTACTTTCTTATTAGATTAGCAAACAAACATTAATACTAGATATTTAATATTGAATATTTCCCAGTTCACATGAATCTGAATTTTTTTTAGGTTTTTTTTTTGTTTGTTTGTTTGTTTTTTTCTTTTTTACATTTAGAATTCTTTGGTTTTTAAACACTTACTTTTCTTTAGGCCAATTAAATTAGAACTCATTTACAACTTCAACAATATTATCAGAAAAAAACAAAAAACAAAAGACATACACTGAGACATACATAAATCCAGACAGACAGACTGACAGAGATCTTATAGTTTTCTGTTTGAGATTTAAAATATCTCTTTGACCCCCCCCCTTTTTTTCCCTTTGCTTGAAGTTCTAATTTGCCCAAGGCTGAGGTCTCAGGCAAAGTGGGCTGTGTATTTCAAGGACATGGAAAGGGTTAACTTCAAGCTTTTCCCTGGGCAGGTCTTTTAACAAGCTAGTTGTTTTTAATTGCACACGCAAAAAGAATTGGTTTTGTAGTTTCCAAAAGTTTCTTTCAATTTTCTCTTCAATCAGCAATCACACACTCACAATCATTCAGAGGCTATCACAATGCCTCCCTTCCTCCCAAGTCCCCAGGTCTCCCTATCTGATGCTCCCTTCCTGGGAGCCCAAGGAGGTGATCAGTCTCCTCTTCTACCCGTTGGGGTAGGTTCCTGCCTGGGGACCGGCCCCAGGGCCTTACCTTATCCTGTGGCCATTCCTGGTGAGTTGGTCTGTCCCTCCAATGAGTTCAGTCAGGGGTCGGCCGTCGGAAGAGTCGGAACATCTGTCCGAAAGAGAACCTGGAATACCGTCAGGTGCCGTGCCTCCTCGATCATCTTGGGGTTCCTTTGCTCCAGCACAGCCAAGCCAACAGTCTGGCGGCTCAAGGGGCCAGTGTGGTTGGAATCTCACTGGAGCCTCCAGAAATGTTACAGAAACCAGTACTCGAGAAACCAAGCACCAGGCTCAGAGAGTTGCAGAACTCAGGTTTATTATGCCAGCGGATGCAGAGGAGTTAACACTCCAAGCTCTGAGCCCCAAACAAAGGGATTACAGAGTTTTTATAGACAGACTGTAGTGGGCAACACTAGCTGTTAATAGGCTGGTTTAAACTAAGGGGCTTTGCTTGCCCAGGAACAGTGATGGGGATGCCTGACCTGAACAGGCATGATTAAGCAGGTTTGCAGGGGCTGGGCAATTGCAAAGAACAGGACAAGGGTGAGTGAGATAAACTCCAGTTCCTAGTATTGCAAGTCCCCACTTTCTGAGACTACGTGACCTACGTGATCTAGACTTTGCAAGGGCAAGCTGAGTTACAGAGGCAGAAGGAGAAGGAGGTTATGTAAAATTTTAACTTTTCCTCTTCAACCACTCTCGGTCTTCCTGTAGGATTTTAATGGGGAACTTTTTTGAAACTGGCAGTTGGACTCAAACTGATGGAGTGGCTCTCCTAGGTGGTGAGACCCCAAAGCCATAAAAATTGCACTGAAGCTTAATTCACACAACTCAGAATCCTCCTTGGAGGTGAAGGGTGGTGCATTGTGCATATCCTAGCTGGATTTTATAAAGAAAACTCCCACTGTCCTTGTCCTCCCACTGTCTCTTGTCTGATACCTGCCCCTCATGAAGGTCATGGCCATCAGGGAGCCCAAGGGCACCTGTGCAGGTGTTCAGGCAAGTTCCATCATGTTGCTGGCCAAAATCTTGGCCTTCTCTGCCCACCGAAGGTAAACAAAAAATACAAAGATAGAGTGGGCAGGCAGTAGAAAGGTGGCTTTAATTCTCAGCCAGCAGAGAGGGGAACAAAGTAGGCTCATGCCTCAAAAACAGCCCCCTGTCTATGAGGAATCTAGGGGCTGATATAATCTGAGGCCTCCCAGTCAGGAGTCAGTGATGAGAAACAAAGGTGTTAGGATCTTGATTCCTTTCTCTTGCATTGCTTCAAAGTCAGTCATAGACTGGCTCAGTAACCCAGTATTGAGCCTGGCAGTTCAGTGACTCTGTGGCCTTCTTTCTGATATGTAACTACAAGGGGAAGGGTGTTGTAAGGGTAAACACCAGATACAGGATGTATTTAGCATAGAGTCAAAGGAAAATAGGTGTGAAGTGTAGCTCCTGCAGAGTTAGGGGGCAGAAAAGCAAACTTAGTTACAGACATGCAGAGTTAGGAGCAGTTAAAGTAAAAAGAAAGGAGGAATGTTCAGGCCTGCTCACTGTTCTCTTTATCTTCTTTGTTCTCAGGAAAGGGAAAGAGAAAAACTCATTCCTCTTTTTTTCCTTTTCACTGCAACAAATGCCCGCCTGTCAGTTTATCTCCTCCTTATTGATGGATGAGGGAAATTGTTGTCATTCTTGTCTGGCTGAGGAACAAAGTTCAGTTTTCCTCCATGTGATAATCACCAGCTGTTCAGCCCAGGGGCCCATCTATCTCCTACTTCAAATTTTCCTTGAGAGTTGAACCTCACAAATCTTTATTGGGGTTCTGAGGGGTAGATTGTCAGTCTTCTTTAACTTCTTTAGTGCTGACACAGGACTCGTAGATGCTACGTAGTTGGGGTCATGGAGCTCTTGCCTTGTTTTATAAAGGGGCCCTGAGGTGACTTTTCTGGTTATTCCCCCATGATCTGTTCGAAGGAGTGGCTGTAATCTCTCTGGGGCGCATGGGTTTTCACTCCACAGCATCATTTTCTTGATGTAAGTATATTGTCATCTGGAGGAGACAAAACTTAGCAGGTTTTTTTTTTTTTTTTTTTAAGAAAAACAGAGGCCATAATTCAGTTAAAGAGTTATTGTAAATGGGGGTTAATGAAAGAGTAAGAATCAAGTTATATTTGATGACAATTTTGGTTCTGGTCCAGGTAGGGTCAGTGTTTGGGTCATCCTGTTCAAAGGAATAGAACTATTTGGACTGAGAAGTAGTTGGAGGAATGGCAACCTGGACATTAACAGACAAGATAGAAAGAGCTAAGCCTGAAATTAAGCCTGAATCCTAATTTAGATTTAACACTTGTAGCCAGGTAGCCTGGCACGTTGTCTGTTGTTGTTCAGCCATGTCCAGCTCCTTCTGATCCCATGAACTGCAGCACACCAGATTTCCCTTTGTCCTTCACTATCTCCTAAAGTTTGCTCAAACTCATGTCCATTGAGTTGGTGATGCCATCCAACCATCTCATTCTCTGTCATTGGAGTCTTTTGGGCCTAGAAAAGAGAACAACAGTCTCAAAGGCCCCTTGCTGAATCATCTAACTTCGGAGAAAACAAAACAGAACTTTAGTTCCACCCTGATGCTCCAGGCCGGTTGCATCTATCTGGGACTTATCAACCCCTGTCCAGAAACCTTCCACCCCCTACACCTGCCCAGAAGACTTATCACCCCCTGCCCAACTACAAATGTCATCTCAACAAAAGAATACTCAAAATATCCTGCCTGATTAACGTTTCCCTTATCGCTTCCACAAACCTCCCTATAAGTATGAAGCCTCCCTGATCCCTCTCGGCGCTCAGCCTGGTCGTTAGGCCGACTGTCGCCCCTCCTTGCCTGAATAAAGGTAACCTACTTCTGTTGAGGTTGTCTTTCCTTTTCTGCCTCGCCCCAACTGTACCTTACAGTCATCCCCTTCTCCTCCTGCCTTCAATCTTTCCCAGCTTCAGGTGCTTTTCTACTGAGTTGACTCTTTGCATCAGGTGACCAAAGTATTGGAGCTTCAGCTTCATTTAGTTGTCTAGGTTTATCTAAGTAGACTTTAACCTTTCATGTTGTTATTATTCACTACACATGTTTTTTTTTTTTCCACAACATATGGTCCAGAGAAATTTCCTTGTCTAAACATACAACAGTTACAACAAAAAACCTTTAAAAATATGATTGCTGCTGAATGGCTGATGGCATTCTGAGTCTGGCACAGCTCAGAAAACTCACGTTCTTAACAATACAAGACTTGTCTGAAATCACACCATAGCATCACCTAGGTATTTCCATAGTTGCTTTATTTTGTTTGTGCCAGAAGTCCTCTTGGAGGAGGTCGCCATTAACCCCACTATAGGGCTGCCAGGCGGGCGATCCACAAACTGGAGAGCAATTACCCGGAAGAAGTCCTGGCACTCCTGAGAAAGCTCTAAGCCCCACAACAGACTTCCCAACTTGGGAATCTGACAAAGGGATTGAGAATCTCCAGGGGAACTGACTTTGAAGATCAGTGAGATCTGATTACAGAACTTCCACAGGACTGGGGAAACAGAGACTCTTGAGGGCACAAACAAAACCTTGTGTGCACCAGGACCCAGGAGAAAGGAGCAGTGACCCCACAAGAGACTGAGCCAGACTTGCCTGTGAGTGTTTGGGAGTCTCCTGTGGAGGCCTGGGTCAACAGTGACATGCTGTGGGGTTAGGGCCAATGACAGCAGCATTCCTGGGAGGCACAGCATGCTGGTACAAGTCCTCTTGAAGGAGGTTGCCATTATCCCAATCATAGTTCGGTCCCAGGTCAAAATACAGGGCAGGAACACAGCCCCATTCATCAGCAGAAAATTGGATTAAAGATTTACTGAGCATGGCCTTGCCCACCAGAGCAAGACCCAGTTTTCCCCATGGCCAGTCCCTCCTAGCAGGAAGCTTGCACAAGCCTCTTATCCTCATCCATCAGAGGGCAGACAGAATGAAAACCACAATCGTGCAAAACTAAGCAAAGTGATCACATGGATCACAGCTTTGTGTAACTTAATGAAACTATGAGCCATGCCATGTAGGGTCACCCAAGATGAATGAGTCATGGTGGAGAGTTCTGACAAAATGTGGTCTACTGGAGAAGGGAATGGAAAATCACTTCAGCATTCATTCCCTGAGAATCCCATGAACAGTATGAAAAGGCAAAAAGATATGACACTGAAAGATGAACTCCCCAGGTTGGTAGGTGCCCAATATGCTACTGGAGAAGAGTGGAGAAATAGCTCCAGAAAGAATGAAGAGGCTGAGCCAAAGCAGAAACACCGGGCAGTGTGGCTGTGTCTGGTGGTGAAAGTAAAGTTTGATGCTCTAATATTATTGTATAGGAATAATATTGTATAGGAACCTGGAATGTTAGGTCCATGAATCAAGGTAAATTAGAAATGGTCAAACAGGAGATGTCTAGAGTGAACATCAACATTTTATATATCAGTGAATTAAAGTGGATGGGAATGGGTGAACTTAGTTCAGATGACCATGATATCTATTACAGTGGGCAAGTATCTCTTAGAAGAACTGGAGTAGCCTTTATAGGTGCCGTTAGAGTCTGAAATGCAGTACTTGGGTGCAATCTCAAAAGTGACTTAATGATCTTGGTTCATTTCCAAGGCAAACCACTTGCTATCACAGTAATCCAAGTCTGTGCCCCAGCCACTGTTGCCAAAGAAGCCGAAGCCAAACAGTTCTATGAAGACCTACAAGACCTTCTAGAAAAAGTGAAAGTGAAAGTGAAGTCGCTTAGTCGTGTCCAACTCTTTGGGACCCCATAGACTGTAGCCTACCAGGCTCTTCCATCCATGGGATTTTCCAGGCAAGAATACTGGAGTGGGTTGCCATTTCCTTCTCCAGGAGATCTTCCCGACCCAGGGATTGAACCCTGGGTCTCTTTCATTGTAGGCAGGCACTTTACCCTCTGAGCCACCAGGGAAGTGTAGAACTAACACCAAAAAAAGATGTCCTTTTCATCATAGGGAATTGGAATGCAAAAGTAGGAAGTCAAGAGATACCTGGAGTAACAGGCAAGTTTGGCCTTGGAATACAAAATGAAGCAAGGCAAAGGCTAACACAGTTTTGCCAAGAGAATGCATGGGTCATAGCAAACACCCTCTTCCAACAACAGAAGACATGACATCACCAGATGGTCAATACCAAAATCAGATTGATTATATTCTTTGCAGCCGAAGATGGAGAAACTCTATACAGTCAGCAAAAACAAGACCAGGAGCTGACTGTGGCTCAGATCATGAACTCCTTATTGCAAAATTCAGACTTAAGTTGAAGAAAGTAGGGAAAACCACTAGACCATTCAAGTATGACCCAAATCGAATCCCTAATGATTATACAGTGGAAGTGACAAATAGACTCAAGGGATTAGATCTTGATAGACAGAGTGCCTGAAGAACTACCATCAGAGATTTGCAACACTGTACAGGAGACAGTGACCAAAACCATCGCCAGGAGAAATAAGTGCAAGAAGGCAAACAGATGTCTGAGGAGTCCTTACAAATAGCTGAGAAAAGAAGAGAAGAGAAAGGCAAAGGAGAAAAGGAAAGATATACCCATCTGAATGCAGAATTCCAAAGAAGAGCAAGGAGAAATAAGAAGACCTTCTTAAGTGAACAATGCAAAGAAATAGAGGAAAACAATAAAATGGGAAAGACTAGAGATCTCTTCAAGAAAATTAGAGATACCAAGGGAACATTTCATGCAAAGATGGGCACAATAAAGGACAGAAATGGTATGGACCTAACAGAAGCAGAAGAGATTAAGAAGAGGTGGCAAGAATACACAAAAGAACTGTACAAAAAAGGTCTTAATGACCCAGATAACCACGATGGTGTGGTCACTCACATAAAGTCAGATGTTCTGGGGTGTGAGGTTAAGTGGGCCTTAGGAAGCTTTACTATGAACAAAGCTAGTGGAGGTGATGGAATTCCAGCAGAACTATTTCAAATCCTAAAAGATGGTGCTGTGAAAGTGTTGCACTCAATATGCCAGCAAATTGGGAAAACTCAGCAGTGGCCACCGGACTGGCAAAGGTCAGTTTTCATTCCACTCCCATAGGAGGGCAATGCTAAAGAATATTCAAACTGCCACACAATTGCACTCATTTCACATGCTAGCAAGGTCATGCTCAAAATCCTCCAACCTCAGCTTCAACAGTATGTGAACTGAGAACTTCCAGGTGTACAAGCTGGATTTAGAAAAGGCAGAGGAACCAGAGATCAAATTGCCTACCTCCGCTGGGGCCTAGAAAAAGCGAGAGAGTTCCCAAAAAACATTTACTTCTGTTTCACTGACTACACTAAATCCTTTGACTGTGTGGATCACAACGACCTGTGGAAAATTCTGAAAGAGATGAGAATACCAGACCACCACACTTGCCTCTTGAGAAACCTTTATGCAGATCAAAAAGCAACAGTTAAAACCAGATGTGGAACAGTGAACTGGTTCCACATTGGGAAAGGGATACATCAAGGCTGTATATTGTCACCCTGCTTGTTTAATATATGCAGACTACATCACACAAAGTGCTGGGCTGGTTGAAACTCAGGCTGGAATCAAGATTGCTGGGAGAAATATCAATAACCTCAGATATGCAAATGACAGGCTTCCATGGTGGCTCTGACTGTAAAGATTCCGCCTGCAATGAGGCAGACATGGGCTCAATTCCTGGGTTGGGAAGTTCCCCTGGAGGAGGGCATGGTGACCCACTCTGGTATTCTTGCCTGGAGAATCCCCGTGGCCAGAGGAGCCTGGTAGGCTGCAGTCCATAGAGTTGCAAAGAGTCAGAGATGACTGAGTGACTAAGCACAGCACAGCATGGAAATGACACCACTCCAAGGGCAGAAAGCCAGGAGAAACTAAAGAGCCACTTGATGAAGGTGCAAGAGGACAGTGAACAAGCTGACCTAAAACTCAACATTCAAAAAACTAAGATCATTTTCTCCCAATCTGAGGGCTGTCTTTTCACCTTGCTTATGGTTTCCTTTGTTGTGCAAAAGCTTTTAAGTTTCATTAGATCCCATTTGTTTATTTTTGCTTTTATTTCCAATATTCTGGGAGGTGGGTCATAGAGGATCCTGCCATGATTTATGTCGGAGAGTGTTTTGCCTATGTTCTCCTCTAGGAGTTTTATAGTTTCTGGTCTTACATTTAGATCTTTAATCCATTTTGAGTTTATTTTTGTGTATGGTGTTAGAAAGTGTTCTAGTTTCATTCTTTTACAAGTGGTTGACCAGTTTTCCCAGCACCACTTGTTAAAGAGTTTGTCTTTTTTCCATTGTATATTCTTGCCCCCTTTGTCGAAGATAAGGTGTCCATAGGTTTGTGGATTTATCTCTGGGCTTTCTATTCTGTTCCACTGATCCATATTTCTGTCTTTGTGCCAGTACCATACTGTCTTGATGACTGTGGCTTTGTAGTATAGTCTGAAGTCAGGCAGGTTGATTCCTCCAGTTCCATTCTTCTTTCTCAAGATTACTTTGGCTATTCGAGGATTTTTATATTTCCATACAAACTGTGAAATTATTTGTTCTAGTTCTGTGAAAAATACCATTGGTAGCTTGATAGGGATTTCATTGAATCTATAGATTGCATTGGATAGTATAGTCATTTTGACAATATTGATTGTTCCAATCCATGAACACAGTATATTTCTCCATCTGTTTGTGTCCTCTTTGATTTCTTTCATCAGTGTTTTATAGTTCAGATTGGGAGAAAATAATAGCAAACAAATCAACAGACAAAGGATTAATCTCAAAAATATACAAGCAACTCCTGCAGCTCAATTCCAGAAAAATAAATGACCCAATCAAAAGATGGGCCAAAAAACTAAACAGACATTTCTCCAAAGAAGACATACAGATAGCTAACAAACACATGAAAAGATGCTCAACATCACTCATTATCAGAGAAATGCAAATCAAAACCACAATGAGGTACCATTACACACCAATCAGGATGGCTGCTATCCGAAAGTCTACAAGCAGAAAATGCTGGAGAGGGTGTGCAGAAAAGGGAACCCTCATACACTGTTGGTGGGAATGCAAACTAGTACAGCCACTATGGAGAACAGTGTGGAGATTTCTTAAAAAACTGGAAATAGAACTGCCATATGACCCAGCAATCCCACTCCTGGGCATACACACCGAGGAAACTAGATCTGAAAGAGACACATGCACCCCAATGTTCATCACAGCACTGTTTATAATAGCCAGGACATGGAAGCAACCTAGATGCCCATCAGCAGATGAATGGATAAGGAAGCTGTGGTACATATACACCATGGAATATTACTCAGCCAGTAAAAAGAATTCATTTGAATCAGTTCTAATGAGATGAATGAAACTGGAGCCCATTATACAGAGCGAAGTAAGCCAGAAAGATAAAGACCAATACAGTATACTAACACCTATATATGGAATTTAGAAAGATGGTAACGGTAACCCTATATGCAAAACAGAAGAAGAGACACGGATGTACAGAACAGACTTTTAGACTCTGTGGGAGAAGGCAAGGGTGGGATGTTGTGAGAGAACAACATCGAAACATGTTTATTATCAAGGGTGAAACAGATCACCAGCCCAGGTTGGATGCATGAGACAAGTGCTCAGGGCTGGTGCACTGGGAAGACCCAGAAGGATCGGATGGGGAGGAAGGCGGGAGGGGGTATCGGGATGGGGAACACATGTAAATCCATGGCTGGTTCATGTCAATGTATGGCAAAAACCACTACAATATTTTAAAGTAATTAGCCTCCAACTAATAAAAATAACATTAAAAAAAACCCCGAAAAAACTAAGATCATGTCATCCAGTCCCATCACTTCATGGCAAATAGATGGGGAAACAATGGAAGCAGTGACAGACTTTGTTTTCTTGGACTCCAAAATCACTGTGGATGGTGACTGCATCATGAAATTAAAAGATGCTTGCTCCTTGGAAGAAAGCTATGACAAACCTAGACAGCATAGTAAAAAGGAGAGAGATCAGTTTCCTGACAAAGGTTCTTCTAGTCAAAGCTATGGTTTTCCCAGTTGTCATGTACAGCTGCGAGAAGGGAAGTGAAGTGACGTTGCTCAGTCATGTCCAACTCTTTGCTTCCCCATGGACTGTAGCCTGCCAGGCCCCTCTGCCCATGGGATTCCCCAGGCAAGGGTACTGGGGTGGGTTGCCATTTCCTCCTCCAGGGGATCTTCCCGACTCAGGGATCAAACCTGGGTCTCTGGTGTTGTAGGCAGACGCTTTACCATCTGAGCCACCAAGGAAGTCTGCAGCTATGAGAGTTGGACCATAAAGAAGGCTGAGTGCCAAAGAATTGATGCTTTTGAACTGTGGTGCTGGAGAAGATTCTTGAGAGTCCCTGGACTGCAAGGAGATCAAACCAGTCAATCCTAAAGGAAATCAACCCTGAATATTCATTAGAAAAACTGATGCTGAAGCTGATACTTTGGCCACCTGATTTGAAGAGCCTGCTCATTGGAAAAGACCTTGATGCTTGGAAAGACTGAAGGCAGGAGGAAAATGGGGGCAAAGGGATGAGGTGGTTGGATGGCATCATCAACTCAATGGACATGAGTTTGAGCCAACTTCAGGAGAGCATGAAGGACAGGGAAGCCTGACATGCTGCAGTCCATGGGGGTCACAAAGAGTCAGACGACTGAGCCACTGAACAACAGTAACTCTATTTTGACTTTGGTTATAATTTTCCCTTAATAGCCTAAGTGACTGTCACCATCAATGATGTTAGTATTTCTCTAGGTGTGAGGAGATGCAAGAATCAGGGCTCATAAAAATCTCCTCCTGAAGGTGTCTAACTATCTGAAGGGCTCTTCTGCCAGTTTTTCCAGAGCACAGAGTGCCTCATTCCTAATTTCCAC
>NW_027224533.1:0-16245 GCF_023699985.2 Odocoileus virginianus | reverse complement strand
CGGACCGGTTCACAAAGCTCCCCCGCCCATGTTCACTGCCTCCGCTGTTACTGTTAGACTTCGGGTTTCGTGTGTCCAGCCCGGCGGCTGTCTACTTCGTAGTGAGAAACCACCGCTCCGGCAGATGCTCCTCAGCAAGCGCCTTTTCATGCGTCGTCTGCAAAGCAGCGGCGTGCAGGCACGCGGACTTGCCTGAGCCCGGCGTCACCACCTACATGCGAACGCCATAGCACGACGTCGTGGTGCACTGAGAACTCTCTTGCGCTCTAGGGCCGTTTGTGCACAGGGCCGCACGTCGTTTAGTAACTGTTAGCATCGTCTGGCATTAGCCAACTGTACAGTTTACACCGTCTCACGTTCATTCACCGCACAGGATTAGTCGGCTGACCCTCTTATGCACGCAACGGAGGCCAGCGAGTTGGCACGCTATCACTTCATGCGAGGCGGCGTCGCGGGCTGAGCGCGGAAACGATAAGCTGCCCGAGCAGAGAGGCGTTTTCTCGAACGAGTGATGAGACCGTACGTGTATCTGTACGGCATGCATGCATATGCAAATACCAGTACGCACTCACGCGCGGCTCGATGCCTGTTGTATTGCAACGGCATACGGATGATCCATTTCACGTAAGGTGCCGGCTTGTCTGCACAAGCTCGCACGTAAGCACCACCTCTGCTTTCCAGGCGGGGACGTCAGAGCAGTTGACGGGCAGGTACCCGGGCGTTCGACTCTATGCATAGACCGTGAGATACATCCGTGATGCTGTACACTACAATGTAGAGTAAGATGCACATACACAGATATGTCTTGGGCGTGACGTCCGCAGGAATAGCGGGCGTGGCGAAGAGCACGTTCGCCGGCTGTACACAGCTGCTAGGAAGGGTGGACATTATATGCGCGTAATCGCGTGCGCTGTACGCGAGCACGTGCACAAAGGCGACGAGCTGCTCGATCAAATCAGTATTCGCCCAAGTCCTCCGGGGCTACGGGTCTACGCGGAAACCGCCACTGACCGATGTCTGCTGGCACCGTCTGCATGTATAGTAGTGTCGGCGGCACAATAGGAGCTCGCTGCCGCCTCTCGGCTTGCCGCAGGCGAGAACGCAGTCGATTGCATGCTCTTGCTCCCACGTCTCCTACAAAAAGAAACAGCATATCGCAACACGCCGACGGGAACCTACGGCCCTCGATAGAACAGCGTACCTCGTAAAGATTTTTGGACACGCAATCGCTTCCGGCTGACACGGTTGTTCTGAACACTATAGTACGCTATGGCGTGCCAGCCGGGAAGCCACCTACACGGACCTCCTTGTATGCAGTCACTCCTCCCACGCGGTGCGTACTCCACCGCACAGTCTACACCTTGTGACATGCCATCCGAGTGGTTGACGGGTTCAAGTAGCTTTCTCCGGTGCTGGGACGGACAGCCCTCGTGCTCGCGCACGGGGTGGTACGGATGTTCCGAACGCGCCAGGCTGCACCGCAGATAATACAAGCCCAGAGGTGGCCCTGTCGCCAACACGTCCGACGGATTGGAAATCGTACCCCGGATGTTTGCCTGCAGGAGTCGAACAACTTTCTGGTCTCACAGGATGTACAGTACATTGTGACAAAGCGAAGCTCTACAGCTTTGAATCTGCATGCATCCAAAGGAACTGCTGAGGCCACGCGATACGCTGTAACACGCCTCGCACTCACAGGGGGGGGGAGGGGTTGTCTAGAGTCTTGCAGAACGATCCAAATGTGCAATGCACAACTTACAAAGATGCAGCCCGCGGCTACTGCCATGCAGATCGTCTCCAATTGTTTGCACGGTTGTACCCGCGAACGTGCTTAGCTCCCCGACTTTCCTGCCACAAGCGCTAAGGTGATACTATAAGAACGCAGTAAGCCAACTATCGGATTGATCACAGGCATGTCTCCGATGTCGTTCTTGTCGCACACGCCACCGCGCACCTTGCTACGCAGGCGTCCACCGTTGTAGGAGCGCGGCCGCGGACCCTTTGTGACAAAACCGTATCTCTTGTCAGTCACACCAGCGCGGCTTGCGGCACGCCCGCCCGAGCCCCGAAACAATCTTCTACTCTGAAGTCACAAGTTCTCCTCTCTTGAGCTCGAAATCGCTGGTTTGCTTTTTTTTACAAGCATATGTAAAGCGCATATCAGCCGCCGCATAGTACGCTTCGCCGGTCGAAGGTGATACGTCTATCAGCACGTCCAACAGACAGCCACAAAAAGTAGAAGCCGTCCTCTACATTCTAATAGGCCTGCCAGGCTCGCGCCTTCCATATCTGCCGCAAGGATCTGCCTTGAGCACAACGCGACTCATCCCGCCTGCTCCGCAATGTCTGCGCTAACCAAGAAAGCCGGGAGCTCATTCGCAGTCTAACAGCATAGCCGTGCGAGACCTTTCCTTGTGACACTTCTGCGTGAAACTGTATACAATTATGCCTTCTACAAGGAATTGACCAGCGTCGCTCAGCCTCGCAAGCCCCGTCTTCAAGGATGCATTGTATGCTTTGCATGTGAGACGCGGGTGCCATCCGGCGCCAGAACAGCAGCAGTGCCGCTGCCGTCTTTGCCCGGCTGCAGCAGCCTTAGCTAGAAGGCTGAACCTGGGGATCCGGAACAAACAGCAGCGCGCATGCTGCTACATGAGATTTGAATGCTGCCGCGGCACGGGCATCATCACCAGACAGCTACAGGGGGCTACAGGGGGTCGCACGGGCGGAGGCTGATAGTGTGGGCGCCGCCTCGGAGGCCACAATTGTGGTTGACCAAATCTGTGGTAGTACTCCACCTCCCGTTCTTTCCAGCGCTCCTGCGACAGCTGCATTCCCTCCCTGTCCAACAGGGACCCAAGCATCGGATACGAGGCTGCACACCAACTCCCATCGACGTCTCTGCACGAACAGGTTGCAAGCCTTCGTTGAACGGCGTGTTCCTCTCTCCCACCGCACTGTCTTCTTGCTGTATGCCTGAGCAGTCACACAGCTCCCTCGTGGGGAAAGAAAACTCGCTCCTTTTCAACGTCCCCAAACGCGTGCCCGCGTCCCCCCCTTTCCCCCCTGACCACGCAGGAACCCGGCACGTGCTCCATCGGGGAATCTTGATCCGCGAGAGTGTACCCCGGGATTTGTGACGACATTCAGTCTCACAAGCGCGCGCCACAAACAAACTTTGAAAAGGCACCCCAAAACACAAACTTCGCTCCTGCGTTTTCCCTTTAGCAAACACGGACGGAAAAAGAGATCGGAAAGCACGTGTGTACGCGCATATCGATTTCCCTAAATGCATTAGCACTCACAAGCAAAGGGCAGCAAATGTTTCTCAAGTCCTGATGTAGCATCCGTGGAAGCAGAAATTTCATTTAGTAGCTTGTGTACGCGACATGTGCTGCATCTCAAAGGCGCCTTCACCGAGGTATCCCACGTGCTGTTCGCAGTCCTGAAGTGGAGAAGGGCTGCCGAGTGTTCACGCGCAGGCCGCCTCCACGCGCGTGCGCTGCGCCCGTTAACCGCCACGGGCGCTGCCCGTGACTTTTTTCTCCTCCTTTTTGCTCTGCGTTCTCCACGACGCGCTTCCGCTTCCTCAGACGGCCCCTGGCTGTCTCCGCAGACGTGACGTGCTGGGTGCGTTTCTTGTAGCGTCGCGCGGTTTGTGAATCCCTGTGTACTGCAGAGGTACCACACCTCCGCTCTCCGAGGCGCAATGCGCCGTGGAGATGATTTCGGTTCCTCGACCCTTTCCCGAAAAGGAAAAGGCGGATGCTGGGGTTGCCCCGCCATCAAGCGGCAGTACCCGAGGACCTGGGCTTCCTCAAGAAACAAAAACCCCAAAAGGGCGTTGACACGTGGGGAATGCAGGGCCAGCGTGTCAACCCACACACGATGTGGCACGTGTTGATACTACTACAAGAGTGCACGTGTGCACGCGCAGAAACTCCGCACTGATACACACTATACACTCGCACACGAAGTGCGGCCTGCTAACCAGTTGTGCGTCCGCAGGGTGGCGCCGGGCGCGCGGGGATCCTCGTCACACCTTCGGCTGGGTGGGGCGCGCAGTCACCATTACCCCGCAGGTGCATCAGGAAGCGGCTAGTTTACTGCACTGTACACAGTCCACCGGGCCGCGATACAGGAGCGCGATGTGCACTGCCGGTTCTGCAGTCAGCACAGGTACTGCTCCACAGCATGCGCTTGTGGAGGCAGCTGTCACAAAACCGAAAAGTTGCCACTTCCTCAAGGCTACCCTTGGTCATTCCGCCGCGGCAGATTAGCTCCTTTCCACGGGTCACGCGATCGAGGGGGGGGGTCCCGAGGGGTGTTGACCGCACCGTTCATGCAGGACTTCCGCATCACGTGCTTCCGCACGCCAGGCGCGTCGAGGTACCGCTCAGTATGGTCAGCCTCCTAAACAACTGTGACTCTGTGCTCAGTAGTGTGTTCGTCTACGTCGCGGCGCCGGTAAAGATCCCGTCCCTGCAACTCTATCATCTTTACACATTCGCGAGTTTATGGCTCATTGGGCGCTCAGGAAAAGTAAGCTATGCGGGATAAAGGGGGAGGAATAGACCACCCCTAGTGCAAGGTAAAGCCAGGCTAAGGGTTCGTGAGGGCACAGTCTGCGGGTCACTGCTAGACACTTCCACGCACGGCCCGGGAAAAAAAAAGGCCCCCTAAAACCCAAGGCTGCACTAAAACTCGGCAAATGTCCTAAAACCCCTAAGCCGCGAGGAGGCGCGTTTTCTCGCCGATTTTGAGGACGATTTACAGGAGGCGGACTAGCGGCAGGAGAGGTTGAAACGCCAGACGGGGGCCCCTGCCCCGGGGGGGTTTTTTTCCCCCAGAGACTCATAGTCGCTGGTCACCTCGTCCCCCCCTATGCGCCCCGCCGTCGCCCAGCAACGGGGGAAGTACCTCAGTCCGGGTTTTGAGCGGGCGCTCGCGATGGGGCCCTTTTAAACGGTGCACACAACGCGTCCCTTTACAAAACACTGCTGGCCAGGAAAAGGAGGGAAAAATATGCAATGCAGGGGGGACTTTAAAAAAAAGGGCGCGAAGTGGGAAAATATACATTTAAAAACTCGCGCTAACGCCGCGACACCTGAATGTCTCGCTGCTGCGCAGCCGGGGCGACACGAAGGGGATTCTTTCTTTTGCAGTCCATTTCCCCACCTGGGGGATTTGGGCCCTTAAAAAAGTGTGCTTTCTGTCTCCGCTTTTTCGGCGGAGAAACTCGTTCCATGGACGCCATTTTGAACCTGACCGTCGCATACGATGTGGGGGGTGGGGGGGGGGGAAGTTTTTGGGGGTGGAAAGCAATGCCCCAGCTGCCCCGGGTAACACCACCAAACATACGTGTTGAAGAGGTGGCGGCTGTGAAACATTTGCCTTCGAATGGCGAAAAGAGGAACAATAATCCGGGACGCCGGCTCATAAAAAGCGTCGGCCCTAGTAGTAAGGTAGTAGACTCATAGTAATATAATAAAATAGGCAACGAAAAGTAAGCGTCACGGGGGGGCTGCGACCAGGGCCCTCGCAAAAATAGTTTTTGGGGCAGTGTTAGGGGCGCTTCCACTGAATAAAACTGTGACGAGCCCTTAGCGTGCGCCGCTTTTTAGACGCCCCAGTTCGCGCAGCTCCCCTGCGACGAGAACGCCCCCGGCCCTGCCGCACCAAAGGTATTCCTCCACTCTGGCCCATACGGGGTTTTAAAGGGGTTGATTTTCGATGGGTGCCCCCCACCCGGCCAGCGTTTTTATATATAAGCTTTAACTCAAGCATTCCCCTCGGGCCCCCCCAGCCAGCATGTAGGCACCTACAAAGGCCGCGTGGCCCACGCCCTTGTATCCAGTAAACTGGCCACCCATGCTGTGCTCTCGAGCTGTGCCAGCTTGTCTTTCACTCTAGCGAGCGAGGCGGGGTGCCGAATGAATCTCCCCCATTCACAAAAGCAGCGCCCAAAAACCTGTTTCGTCCGCACGCAATGTGAAGAGCACATTCACTGCAGCTTGCCTGCCGTGAAGTGATGCCGACGGAGGTATGGCGGCGCATGTGCTGTTCCTCGTAGAAAGGCGAGGCCTTCACGCCCGCCCTGTTTCCGGCTCAGCAAGAACAGCGTGGCGCTGCGGTGTCTTCGCAGCATATGCAGGTAGGTGCGTCGGCGCGGCAGTGCTCGCGTGCCCCAGAGGCTCCTACAATCGATTGCGTTTAACAGGTGGGTAGACGGTAGTGAGAGGCGACATATGCGCACAAGGGCCTACATTTCATTTTCAAGCGAGTCGACTGCCACCAGGACCTGTCTGGCGCCTTGCGCGGCAGAAGCGGTAGTTGATGCAACGCCGGCTTGCGATGCGGCAGCGTATCCTGGGGTACCGGTCATGGGGCCTTTGTGCTGAACACTTCTTCTGGGTACAGATATGGCACTCTGGTGTTGATCCTACATCTTGGCAGTGGTCTTACTCGTAGAAGCTCCCCTGGTCGTCGATCTGATGAAGACAGCTCTACATTGTACGCAGAGCGGCCGCTCGAAGGTCTTTGATGTCTTTCGACGTCTCCGATTGTCATCCAAATACTCGAAATGGTCACGCTTGTCAAGGCGCACCTCGTGGCTGGTATTGAACGGAGTTGCAGAGTTGTACGCGTTCGGTCTGGGTGGACGTCGTCATCGACGCGTGAGTTCTCTTCATCGTTGAGCCCTAGGAACTACTGTGCACCTGCTCGCCGTGTTGTGACGGAGTGCGAAGGCGCTTGGGGGCGACGAAAGCGTGCCTCTGTGCTAATCTACTTCTCTGCGCGTGGGGGCAGTTGTGCTTCTCCGTAAAACTTACAAGCAGTGCGGGTCTTGAAATCGTGGACGCGAAAAGACGCGGACAATACAAAGACGTCTTGAAGGTTTCGACAAAACGAGACAGTGCGAGTTTCTTGATGTTTCAGGAAGGCTGACAGAAAGAAGTCCTCAGAAGAGCTGTAAGCAAATAGGATTCGGTAGCCAGTCCCCCGCAAGGGAACTTTCAGCTAAAAAAGTTAGATGATTCAGTGCCCTCCAGCGCGGCAAGCGCACGGCGAGCCCTCGCCCTCACCAATTAGCGCTGTGGTGATGCCCGCGCACAACCCTATACAGCTGCAAGTGCCGGCGGGCATTCGCTGGTATGCGGTTCTGCGCCATCTGCCGTCAGGTATCTTACCATGCGCATTAAAAGCGCGGTACGCAGCGCGCCGCCCAGCAAACGAATGCCTGACCATTCCGGTGTGTACGTCGGTGTTTGTTGAGGGCCCGCTCGCGTGCACCCTTCTGCTATTAGGATAGAGATGGCTGTCTCGAGCTGAGCAGCCTCATTCCCAGCAGACCACCGTCCTAAAACTGTGTTTCGTGTGGCGCGCCGCCGCCATCTTACTGTGGAGTCCGAGCATAGTTTCGCTCGAACGGACAGTGTTCTGGCAGTTGTCCTCCTCACCTTCGACCGCGCAGGCGTTGCGCGCGAGGTATCAGCACGCTACTGCGTGAAGCAGTGGCAGTGCCTGCCCAAGTTTGATCTCGTGCGCTAGCGCGTGCCTGGCGACGTCCACTAGTCGGTTCCGTCGCTGGTAGTGAGTCTTGTTGGTGAGAAATGGCTGCAAACGAAGTCGCTCGTCGCCTGGTCCCTCCGCGCCGCCGCTGTGGAAATGGAGTTTTGCGCAAAAAGGGACAATACCTGCGAAAACTTCTGGTGCGCTTCCAGTCGCGCCGTTGCAGTCCTGAGTCCGCGTCTTACCGACACAGCTCGCATGTACGCACAAACAGCGGGCGCACGTCTACGTGAATTGCACCTGTCTCGGCGCTCTAGTTCTGACATACGGAGCCGTGCACGCAGGTGACAGAAAGAGCGAGCGGTCTTTCTGAATGGAGAAATGAACACGTTACGGACCGGAGGAAGTACACATCTTCGCGGTGTGCTGCCAACAGTTCACGGTTCCAAGTCTTTTTTCGAGCGTGCGCAATACCTTACGCTCCTTGATCTACCGCGGAGAATCCCGCTTTCCTGCTGCGCGCCTCCCTTTCCGCAGGTCTGTAGTTTAGTCATCAGGAATTTCAGGATAACACGCTCGTGTTGGCAGCATATTCAGATGGGGCACAGTTGTTGCTGAGCATGTGCAGTCTTGCACTCTCTACAAGGCTCTGCAAGCGAAAATTCGTTGTCCTGGGAGAAAGTGTCCGATACCAACGGGGCCTGCATCGGTCTCTGAAGTGCGGTCTCGCGGAGGTTACACTATTTGAGTGTGCACGATTCACACTACTGTGTGCAGCTAGCTGGCGAAGGAAGAAAAAAGCAGTTCTCTGCGGATACCAGCCGAAGAAGGGAGACACCGGGAAGCATGGTGACCGCAATGCACCAGAGTGGAAGGTAGTTGGCGGGGACGTCTTTTATGCGGAAATGGCGTAGCGCGTCTGTCACTCAGAAGTGCTTCAGCCAGGGGGCGCATGCGAAGCGTCATTCCTCAGCTCGGGAAAAGGGCACCCTCTCGCATCAAGGGCCGCCTCGTCTGGAGCGCACGCAAGGACGTAGGGCACTCCCGTCACCCGCGTTTTTTCTTGCGGTTCCGCTGTTCGGGCGGCTCGCAGTGAGGCAAGGGATGTGCTTCTTCGATCGGCCGTAACGAGGGGTTCTTTCCTGCGGCTTAGTATTTTTGGCAGTGAGCCGCTCCTTCAGACCTGTACGCTTGCGCGTGTGCTGAAACGAAAGGGCGCGGGCTTCGCTTGGCCTAAGCCAAAAGGCGTTGCTCCCCGTGTCCTGTAGCGAACGACGGAGCGGAACGCCCATGCATATCCCGCTGTGTCCCGCCTGCTCTCATCGGAGGGGGAGTCAGCCCGCCCCCGCTCACTAGGGTCCGCGCCAGCGTTGCAAACGAAGGCCAGATCCTAGTGCCTTTCGTCTCTCATCGTGAGTCCACGACGTTGTTACCGCTTGCACGCAGTATGTGGAACGCCTGTCCTAATGAAATTTACCATACCTCCACACAGCGCCAGCGCTGCATACAAAGAGAGGATTGCGATACCTTCCGTATCTCAGCCCAAGTTCACGAAGATGTCACCGCGTGGACCTAGTATATATAGAACACCTCTCTGATTCAGATTTGCCAGACCTCCACGCAGGCCGTACTGCAGGTTCCTCCACGACTGGCCCACCAGGTCGTCCTCGCTATCATGGAGGGGGGGCAAGCCGGGCGCTCACTATGAGTCGCGCCAGCACTGCGTACGAAGAGCGGATCGTAGTACTCTTCCTGTCTCAGCCACAGCTTACGAAGTTGTTACCGCCTGCGCCCGATAAATGGATCGTAGTGCCTTTCGTTCCTCAGCCAGAGTCCCCGAAGTCGTTACTGCTCGGACCAACTGTAGAATACCTGTCTCATCAGATTTACCACGCCTCCACACACGCCGTACTGCAGGTCTCTGTACTACCGGCCTACCAGGCCGTGCTCGCTATCATGGAAGGAATCCAGCCGGCCGCTCACTATGGCCCGCGCCAGCGCTGCATCCGATGAGCGGATCCAAATGCCCTTCGTCCCTTAGTCACAGTCCACGGAGTTGTTGCCCCTTGAGCCAACTATAAGAAAAAACTCTTCAATCGACTTACCAGCCCGTCACACAGCCCAGGGCGCGCACAAAGGGTGGCGCGGGGCCTTTGGGGTTCTCCCGGGGGTCGAAAAAATTTGCCCCCGCGTGGCCTAATGTGTAGAAACCTGTCTCCCCTCAGTCTACCAGACCTCCAACAGCCCGGTGCTGCACAGAAACGGGTCGTATGCCACTTTTCCCACCGGGTAGGTTTTACCGCTTGGACCTCTATATGTAAGTTCTCAACAGGTTTACCAGACACCCACACGGGCCCCAAAAGGCTGCCCCAAAAGAGCGGATTTAGTCCCTTTGTCTTCATCCAAGTTCACGAGGTTGTAGGCGGGCCATACATAGAGCACTTGTCTCAGTCGATTTACCAGATCTCCACAGGGCCGTATGCGGTTTCTTATCGGGCCTACCAAGTCGTCTTTTTAGTGTATGGGGGCCGGGACGTTGGATGTGGAGCACTACCGTCCCTAACAAGAGAAATGCATTTTCGGGTAATGCTCACCCCGAGGCAACTGGTGCATAAAATTTAAATATAAAAAGCACCCTGACCCCAATATATGTATTCGTAATTTTTAGCAATATTATTCTTTTTGCCTACGCACCCGTACAGCAGAAAGGGAACTACTTGAAATATGATCCCCTCGCAGGCACTGGTGCATACATTGTAATATTAAGACCACGCCGACTACGTTATCATATGTGCCCTTATCGCTATAAATTTTGCCTACCTTAAAAAGCAGAAATAAACTTTTCAAAATAACTACTCAGTCGCAACAAGTGGTGCTAGAGTGTCTCCTCGAACCCCTCTGCTACAAACACTTTTTTTTATATCTCATTTTTTTATTCTTCGTTTTCCTCGCATCCGTGCAGCAAGAGAACGGGAGTGGGGGGAAAAGGGGAGTATCAGGTGGGAGGTTACCCCGACAGAGCTGTGCGCTTACCTCTCACCGACCCGGAGCCCGGGGACGCTAAGAAGCCCCCACGAGGCAGTCGAGTAGGCATGCATCCTATATGCATAGGTTGTATTAGAGCAAAGTGCCCAACCCTTTTCTCCTCGGACGGTTACAACATCTGCTGGGGCCGTGGGGTGATAGGGTTTCTGTAGGGTCACCATTTGCCATGCTCCCGCACGCTATCACTAATACCGGGGACGTTTGCGACATTTATTTCAAGCGGAGTTCACTACCCGAAAGGCGCCCCCTGGACCACCAAACGGGCGCTCTGTGAGCGTCTTCCCTCTTGTGAGGATTTTTTCTTTCAGGGGCGCGGTAAGACCGCTGCCCCCTGAAAACTCACGGGGCCCTCACCGCACCCAGTGTTTGCTTCGGGCCTAGGGATTGGGAAACATTTTTTTTTGTGCACCGCGCTCCTGCTGCAACGAGTTCTTTGCTGCTCCGTCGGCGAGGGTCGAGCGGGTTTTGTCCTGCGTCGGGGACACACGGGGCGGGAAATACATGCTTTAGTGCTGCTCCGGTGGGGGGAAGTCACTTGCTGCTTTTGGTTTGTACAAAAACCGGCAGAACAACTACCTGCCGGGGGTGGCCCTGACACTGCGGGGGTACGAAGCGCCGCCCCCTCCCGTACGTGAAGGTGCCCAGCCCCCGGCCACTGAGGGCGGTAGAAATACACAAGGATAGTAGCGTCTTACGACGCTTATACGTCGCTCCGCGAGATTCCGTGCTTGGAACCCTTAGTTTCACGTACGGCCGGGTACTGGTCGTCTGGACAGACTCCGGATTCATGAGTTCCTGTCCACTCGCCAGCAGGTGACTCTCTTCGTCGTACGGCGTGAAAAAAAGTCGTTCGTCACATCTCCTCCTGCTTATTCGTTCAGCAGGTGACGCATCTCAACAGCACGAGATGCACTGATACTGTTGTATCCTGGCAAATCTTACAGCTCCGTCTCCGATACCACGCCGCAGGTTCCTCTCCCCCAATGAACAGGCTGTTATGCAAGGAGAGGCAGCACATTTGTACAGCGCTTAGTAACCGACTATGGCGCACCTCTCACACCGGACTGCTTCCTGCGTCCGGGCGTGAACGATGGCCGCTCGTCAAGCGGCAGGCGTTATGGTGGAGTAAACCAACTCACCTGCACCGGCGCTGAGTGTGTGCACAGTTACACCGCGTGAACGCCACTTTTTTCCACTAGTGCGTCGCTGCGCTCAGACTCCGCAGTGGATGCACGTTTGTGTATGAAACAATGTCTGCTTCTACTATCATGATCCTAAGCGGAAGACGAGGCGGTTGCGCTCGAGCTCTTGCCGTCCCTCCGATCGGTGGTGTGTATTAGTGGCGTTTGGCGCTTACCGCGTGAAGGAGGCTGCTATGATGGTCAGGTTCTTCCGCTCACCGCTCCCTACAGAAGCGCACACTCACAGAGCTGACGACGGAACTCGTGTTGGAGGGGGATTGCTTGTGTCGCCCTGACCAGCGCGTTCCGACGTGTACAAAGAAGACTCATTGGTTGCCAGCGTGCCAGCAACCTTCTTGCGCCAGAAACGCGGATCGGAGCTCGCGTGCGTGGCGAAGGCTAACGTTGAACAGAAGGCAATGTGAAGCCTTCGAAAAACCGTCTAAACTGCTTCAGCCACCGGGGAAAGCCGACCCCGGACTGGTTGCTAGCCAGCTGTACGCGCATGGTAGTCAACGCATCCTCGCTTACAGCCACCAGGGTGGGGGGGAGGCAACGCGCTCACAGGAGTCTCAGTCTTATTCTGTTGTACACATGCGCAGAGCAGTCATATCCCAGTCAGAGACAAATTGATCGTGAGTCACTCCTTCCGCGCGCTGTCCTCGAAGCTACCAAGCCGCCTACCTGCCTGGCTTTGCAGCCCTTGTACACTGTGCATCTCCATGTGATCATGATTAAATGAATGGTGTCTGTGCGCAATTATGTCCTGCTTACAGACCCCCGGGCACCGAGCCCTACTAGAAACACACACTCCCTATCCCACTACAGGTGCCGGCCCGTGCCCACATACGGTTGCTTGTGACCGGTCTCGCCACGGACACGGGTATATATACATATGTGTATGCGCTCGCCAGGATGTACATGTCTCCTCGAACCCATACAGCGGACGCACGCGGAGAGGCATTTACACAAGGGCATCTGCCGCCGAGCCGCGCGTGCACTGTGGGCGATAACGCGTGGAATCGCGTGGAGAGGTGCGCCTGGACGCCCCAGTGTCACCGCTATCGCCTTACTTCCGCGAACTGTATTGCCGAGAGGTCTTCCGGTATCCGGCTTCTCTTGCTTTTTCGTCACTTCCTATTAGTCGGAAGTAGCTTCTCCGCGTATGTGTGCCTTTCCTAGCGTATATCGAGGCGTCAAACGAAAGTAGGACGTTCTGTTTCTCCCAGGCTACGGCGCTTTTTGTGTCAGCCCGTTGGCGTTCACAAGAGTTCAAACCTCTGCTAGCTTCTAATGCGCACGCCACTTGTAGTTTGCCCGCCAGCACGCGGTACTGCCCTGTTGCGCTCGCGCCTTCGTGCCAGCCCGTATGTGCACGTCTGCGCTGCTGGCGAAAGGTCGACGCCTTCTGCTTCCGCCTACCGAGGTCCTGGATTCGCTCACAGTCGTTACACCGATGCTCGTTGCTTGTGCCCTTCGCCACTTCTCTGCGTCTTTCCCTGAATTCCTTCTGCCCAGAGGCAAGCACTGTGCTTCGTGCGCTGTTCCGCCGTTCGCTCTCTAGTCTTAATGCGCTGCCGCCTTCCAAATTTGTTACTGTATGTAAGTATATTGCGTACGGCTACTACCCTGGGAGCAGAACGACCGCTTCGGCTCAGCAGCCGGCCGCTGCCGTACGCGGTGCGGAGGCTGCTCGCGAAGCACTCACGCCTATTTTCCTCGTAGCTCCTGCAAGCGATAGCATCCTCCTGCATTGTCGCCCCAGGCATCCACAGCGCGACGCACAGCTCTACTACGAAATGTGCCGCCGCAAAGCTTGACGGGCCCCCTGTGTAGCTCCCGCGTGCTGGCCTTCATCCCCCTCCGTGCGGGATTGGAGGCGCTGCAGTTCCTTAGACAAAGCCTTTGCAGTGGCTTTCTGCAAGTGTCAGCGCAAGATTAGTCGGTTTCACAGTTTGCTGTGAGCGCTGGACATGCTTCGTCGTGCCTCGGCGTAAATGGACGCGGTTTGTACTCTACACGGCTGTAGATGGGGGTACCTCCGCGGCCTGGCATGAGTGCCTCCCTCCTACTTTCTGCTGTATCGGCGCCCTCCGCTGTTGCGAGGGCTAAACCCCTCTCAATGTACTTTCTTCCGGCTGCTGGAGCTTTCTATTCGTATCACGTTTTCATCCCCCCCCCCACCCCGATGTACCGCAGGGCTGGCCGCTAGGCCAAGAACTACAGCAGCCCCTGCGTGCCGCTCAGTACGAATTTGCGGCTCCCTCTAACGCAGCACCGAGTGGCGCCGCTGTCGACGGTGCAGCTGCTGTGCGTTTCCCGGCGCTTCGCAGAGTAGCACCGGATATCTAGCACAAACGTCACCAGGTGCCTACGGAAATGCGTCACTGTGAGTGCACGCTACTGCTCCGCCTGATATGCGGTAGGTCTTGGTGCTTTAACCATAGCGGGTGCTGCGTGCGCGGGCGCGAGTGTTTTCTTGCGGAATCGGTGTGCCGATGCCTCAGCAGCTGTTTTTTTGCCACAAGGCGAGCCCCTTGTTTCTGCTCCTCCTCTCTTGATGGTAACGTAAGCCATAGTCGTCGGGGTTGATGGCGCTGGCTAGTGCGGGTCAAGGTGCAGGCCCTGTCTCTCTGTTTCCCAGCATCATCTCCATGCGTGTGCACATCATGCGCGAAAGTATGACGCGGTCCTGCGCTATGAGCAGACGTCCGAGAAAACCTGCGTCCCTGGAACGGAGGCGTGCTAGTACAGACCGTGACTACCACATGATTCAGGGCCCGTACGCATGCGACGCGGATGCAGCAGTATCTTCTCAGAGCTGTGCGCTCTAGAAGCGGATCCAGTTGACAACGCAAAAATACTAGTCCACTAACCAGCGCGCTGGAAGAACCGCGGCACCTAGCTCCTTAACCCTGTGCGCCCCAGAAGCGGATCTGGCTGATAACGCAGAAGTACTACTCCGCTGATTAACTGTCTGGCAGAACCGCGGTCCGCATAAAAGGTATCCCCACGCGGCCTGCGGTCATCCGCAGGAGAGGAACCCCTCCCTTATAACACATCTCACTCTGTCGCGCGGTTAAATCTACACGCCCACGTCTTGCAGCCATCTTACGCATCGCGTCTTGCACTTGAGTCGGAAATTCCAGTCAACGAGATCCCAACAAAGTAGGCACATAACCTTGGTTGACTACAACGAGGCAGAATTGCTCAGCAAGACTGGTTGACATGCGCGGCTACCACTGAAGAGACGGTCTACCCGGCAGACCAGCATCCCTAGCCGAAAGACGTACTGCGCTTTCCCCACGCGTCACCTACATGCGCCTGTCGCTTGCGGCGCGCGCAACCGATGAGCGTAGACACCGTATTTTCTGCATGGCGACGGGGGGCGTGGTGGGACCCAAGGATAGGCTCTAGAACAGAACGACGTGTCTATAGCACTACAGAGAATTACGCGTTGACGTGTGTTGAGGATACGGAGAGACGCAAAGGCGAGTCCAGACATGCAAATACTTCCAGCGGCGAGTGGCTTGTGTTCTTATTCTTGCACAAAACTGCAGGTTGTACATGAGAGGCGGCTACCCCGTTGTACAACTGTGATGCACAAGAAGTGCTCTACTCGCCAGAAAGCCTACCGCAAGGGCGTACCTGTTTTGTTGGTGCGCAATGGACACACGCAAGTGCATTATTTTGCCAACAAGAAATTCGGATGTGGTCGCACCTGCGTTCAGGGGTGATTTCCCGGAGCCTGCAGCGCACAGCTCCAAAAAGTGAGAGAATAGGCGGGCGAGTTTTTTGTCGTCAGGTCCTAGGCTGTACTGAAGCTTACGTGCAAGCCCACACGAAAGATATCAGTGCACCGCTCCTGCGTTGTGCACGGGAGACATGACTAGTTGCGGAGTAGCGGTCTTCCGCTTTACCCGCTGCTTACGCACGCGTACGCAGGTTGCGAGCGTCCGCGCGCCTTGGGAAGGCAGCCGAAAAGATGGACATATACATTGAAAGCCTATGGCTCAGGAAAGCACTACGGTAGACTTCGAAGCACGAAGCCACTGAGGACCCAATGTGCACGCAGAATGCAGATCTCCGGTACAGCCGGAGCCCGGCTCCACTCCACATGTCCAATCGCTTCTCCTCGTGCGTATTTGCAGAAACGGCTCCTTCGCATTCTGTAGCGGCAAAATGGAATCTTTCGCTCTGCACCATACGTTGCTGCCAGACTCTCAAGTGTGTCAGACCTCGTCGTTTGCACAGACTCGTGCCGCAGAACAGCACCACTAGTGCGGGGCACCACGTCAATTGCAGTCTGGGGAGCAACAACGCAAAGGCATGCTGTGGGGGTTGACAACAGGAAACGGTGCAGATGGGTCCACCATACCTACGCACTGAAGAGCGACAACAGCACACATGTCGCTTTTGAATCTCACAAGCGATAAGTAGGGCTTGAGGCAATTTCACCTCTTGCGCGGTCTAGCACAGCGAGCTCGCCAACCGCCGGCGGCCCCCC
>NW_027224532.1:0-16414 GCF_023699985.2 Odocoileus virginianus | reverse complement strand
CCCTGGGTTGGGAAGAGTCCCTGAAGGGCATGGCAACCCACTCCAGTATTCTTGCCTGGAGAATCCCATGGACAGAGGAGTCTGATGGGCTACAGTCCATGGGGTCACAAAGAGTTGGACATGACTGAGCACACACGCATGCAAGACATTGACTCTTCAGCTGGGTCAATCCATTAAGGGCCCTCAGGTCTCCGTTTAGCTTTGAGTAGGAAAGGACAGAGGCAGAGGCCCAGTGGGCCTGCCAACTGGAAACACACAGTTTATAACACCCTCCTTTGCTCAGTCTCCCCTTCAAATCATATTTGAAGCCACTAAGATCTGTAGAGTGGGGCCATGGAAAAATTATGGATCATCTATGATCCATGCTGTTAAAAGATTGCTTTCGGGTAATATGATGTGACTCTGGCAAGTTTTTAGTGGAGTAATTTTAGCACAAGCAAACACTGAATGAGGAGGCATTGCCCTGGGAAGAGATTCAGTCCCAAACACAATCTGATGATAACTGAGAAGCAATGCTCATCTCGCCCAAAAGATCTCCTCCTCATCCCACACTTAGTTCAGACAGACAGCCAATGCTATCATATCTCTGCTTACTTCCTAGGTCCCCAAAGACTTGGAGGGAAAAGCTTGGAAGGACCTTCAAGAGTTGCCTCAAATTTCTCTTTTGTTTCCTTATAATCTGATCAACCATACCACCTGTTTTGTACATTTTTACCCCTAGAACACAGCCATGCATGTTCATTAACATAATGTCTGTAGCTCCTTTCTGACTAAAAGGGCAGAGTAGAGTAGTCCCGACAGAGACCATGTGGCCCACAGTACAAAAATAGTCACTATCTGGCCCTTAAAGAAAAAGTTTGCCAACTCCTATTTATCATCACTTTGGAATATATATTCACTATGTGAGGCAATATATTCACTATGTGAGTGTGTTAACTAACTTGACTGTGGTAATCATTTCACAATATAAACGTGTATCAAATCATCATATTGTATACCTTAAGTATATACAATTTTGTTAATTATACTTCAATAAAACTAGAAAACATAGGAATTAGTTTATTTAGTTCACTAAAGCTCTGCTGCTGTTTTAGGATCATGGTGTGGGACATATGAAGGCAAAAGGCACAGCAATAGCTGACCACATCTGAAACCCTACAAATTATTACTTGTCATTAGTATCTCCTAGAAATCAGAGATTGCATTGTGTGTACCTTGTTAGAGTACTATAAAGTATGCTAACATGTCATTTCCTACAGTCTTTCACAATCACAGGACTTCCCTGGTGGCTGAGACAGTAAAGAATCCCCCTGCATTGTGGGAGACCTGGGTTCTATCTCTGGGTTGGGAAGATCCCCTGGAGGAGAGCTTGGCAACCCACTCTAGTATTGTTGCTTGGTTCACAATCATAACACATATTTATTATTCTCAGAGATAAGAAATTAGAACAGTTAAGTAACTTGAACAACTTTATACAAGTAGTTAAGTGGTGAAAGCAGGTTACAAAATCTTAAGGTAACCCATTGTACAGGCCTTCTCAAATCTCTTCTTCCCAGTTTTACTGAGATATAATTGAGATCTAGTGCTATGTAAGTCTGAGGTATACAGCATAATGATTTGACTTACATTCATCATGAAATGATGACCACAATAAGTTTAGTGAATATCCAT
Organism: Odocoileus virginianus; assembly: GCF_023699985.2. Lineage (NCBI taxonomy): Eukaryota > Metazoa > Chordata > Mammalia > Artiodactyla > Cervidae > Odocoileus > Odocoileus virginianus. The sequence goes on along the minus strand of NW_027224532.1, from coordinate 14,743 downwards.
CATCTCTACTGTTACAAAATTTTAGAAATAGAAAAAAAATATTCTTTCTTTGTGATGAGAATTCTCGTAACAACTTTTATATAGAATACACAGGAGTATTATTTACATTTATCATGGTGTACATTACATCTCTAGTATTTATCTTATACCTTGAAGTTTATATCTTTTGACTGCCCTCATCCAAATCCTGCACCCTCAGCCCCATCACAAATCTGATCTCTTTTTCTGAGTTCCTTTGTTTGTTTTTGAAGTATAATTGATGTACACTATGTTAGTTCCTGGTACACAACACAGTAATTCAGTATTTCCGTATATTTCAAAATGATCACCATGATAAGTCTAACTACTGTCACCACACAAATATATTACATAATTACTGACTGTATTACCCACACTGTACATTCCACACCCATAACTGATTCATTTCTCAACTCGAAATTTGTACTGCTTAAACACCATCACCTATTTTTCTCCTCTTCCCACCCCTTCTGCTCTGGTAACCACCTGCTTGTTCTTTGTATCTATGACTCTGTTTGTTTAATTATGTCTGTCCATTTGTTTTGTTTAAGATTCCATATATAACAGAAATCATATGGTATTTGTCTTTCTCTGTATGATTTATTTCATTTAGCATAATAGCCTCTAGGTCCACACATGTTGTTGCAAATGACAATATTGCATGCTTTTTTATGGCTGAGTGATATTCCATTGTGTGTATGTGTGAGTATATAGGCACACACAGATTTTCCTTTGCCATTCATCTATTGATGGGCACTGAGGTTGCTTCCACATCATGGCTATTGAAAATAATGATGTTGTTAACATAGGGGTGCATAAATCTTTTCAAATGAGTGTTTTCATTTTCTTTGAATAAATACTCAGGAGTGGAATTGCTGGATCAAATGGGAGTTCTATTTTTAATTTTCTGAGGCATATCCATACTGGAGATTTATAGTCTCAACAGCAGTGCATAAGGATTGTCTTTTTTCCACAAGATCACCAACACTTGTTATTTGTTGTCTTTGGACTTCCTTGCTGGCTCAGATGGTAAAGTGTCTGCCTACAATGTGGGAGACCCGGGTTCAATCCCTGGGTTGGGAAGATCCTCTGGAGAAGGAAATGACAACCCACTTGAGTACTCTTGCCTGGAAAATCTCATGGACAGAGGAGCGAGGTAGCTTACAGTCCATGGGTCGCAAAGAGTTGGATACGACTGAGCGACTTCACTTTCACTTTATTGATAATAACCATTCTGACAGGTGTGAGATGATATCTCATTGTGGTTTTGATTTTGCATTTCCCTGATGATTAATGATGTTGAAAATCTTTCATATGCCTGTTGGCCACCTGCCTATCTTCTCTGGAAAAATTTCTATTCAGATCTTCTGCCCATTTTTTCATCAGGTTGTTTTCTAACACTGAGTTGTATGAGTAATCAGATAAATTGTTTGCAAATATCTTGGCCCTTTTTGTTGATAGTTTCCTTCACTGTGCAAGAGCTTCTGTAGTTTGATATAGTCGCTTTATTTTCTTGGACTCCAAAATCAGTGCAGACAGTGACTGCAGCCATGAAATTAAAAGACATTTGCCCCTTGGAAGAAAAGCTATGACAAACTCAGGCACCACATTAAAAAGCAGAGACATCACTTTGCTAACAAAGGTCCATATAGTCAAAGCTATGGTTTTTCCCATAGCCATGTATGGATGTGAGAGGACCATAAAGAAGGCTGAGTGCCAAAGAATTGATGTCTTTCAAACTGTGGTGCTGGAGAAGACTCTTGAGAATCCCTTGGACAGCAAGGAGATCAAACCAGTCAATCCTAAAGGAAATCAACCCTGAATATTCATTGGAAGGACTGATGCTGAAGCTCCAATACTTTGGCCACCTGATGTAAAGAGCTGACTCATGGAAAAGACCCTGATGCTGGGAAGATTGAAATCAAGAGGAGAAGTGGGTGACATAGGATGAGATGGTTGGATGGCATCAGCAATTCAATGGACATGAGTTTGAGCAAGCTCAAACTTGTGAAGGACAGGGAAGCCTGGTATGCTGCAGTCCATGGGGTCACAAAGAGCTGGACCCAACTGAGCAACTGAACAACAACAGTCCCATTTGTTTATTTTTCATTTTGCTTCCCTTACCTGAGAAGACACAGTCAAAAAGCTACTACTAAGAGCAATGTTAAGAGAATAGTGTCTATATTTTCTTCTAGAAGTGTTATGGCTTCAGGTCTTACATTTTAAGTCTTTAATCCACTCTGAATTTATTTTTGTGCATGGTGTGAGAAAGTAATTCAGTTTTATTATTTTGTATGTAGCTCTCCAGTCTTCCCAACACCGTTTAGTGAAAAGGCTGTCTTTCCCCCACTGTATATTCTAGCCTCCTCTGTCATAGATCTTCTCAAACCTTCATGTACATAGGAATTATCTGTTGGACCTTATTCAAATGCAGATTCTGATTGAGGAAGACTAGGATGGAGTCAGATTTGGCCTCTTTAACAAGTTCTCAGGTGACGTTCCTGGTTTGTCTACCAGACTGAGTAGCAAAGCATTATATCAGAGTGCACCATGCTGACCTGATTTAATTGGAAAAATTCCATCCTTCCAGATAGCTCAAAGCCTGAGTGACAAGACCAGTGACCAGAATTGGAAAGACTAATGTAATAACAGCAGCAGTAAGAATAACTAACATTTATTGACATGCTATTATGTGCACATAATGTGAATTGTCTCATTTTACCCTCACAACCACCCTAAGAAATAAATATCATTTTAACTCCATTTTACAAGAGAAAACTGAAGCACAGAGAAGTTAAGTATTTTACCCAGTGTCATACAAATAGTAAGTAGAAGAGGTGAAACTCAGATTTCAAGTCTCTGCTCATGATCAGTACACTCTATCGGGTCTTACTGCATATGTCTGGCTACATAATAGTGATGATTGTTGATCATATCTGTGGGTGGGTATCAGCCCCTGTCTTTCCCTCACACTCCTACCTGGACTCACCAAAAGGTGGCTCCTCTTTAGGTCCTGATCATGGCATGAATTTTACCACCAACCTTGGCTCACTTCCTTCCGATGGGGCTGGAATTAGCCTTGCTGTCATCGAGAGAGTATCATGTACCACACGGGCTTGGCCTCGTATAAGCCCCACCCCATGCCGCAATGGTCTACACAATCCATTTTCATCCTATTTCCTTCTGTCCAATATTTCCATGTTCCATCGGCAACAAAATTCCACCCTGAACCACAGCCTCTTTGGGTGGGATCCTGACACTTCAGCAATTACTTGTTACTGAGAACTGGATAATCTCAAAGACTCTCTGCCTGGAAACTTGCCTGAAACACAGTAGCCTCTTAGACTGTTGTTCTTCCAGCTGCAAAATTACAGCTGTGGTATTAGAAGACCTTTGTCTACCATGGAAATGGACCTGGTCTGATAAGCACGCTTTTTGGACATCGCATATTAGAAAGGCTGATTTTCTTCTGGAATCATCCTCAATGACCAAGCTAGTTTCCTTCACCTCCATCCCACTTCCTCTCAGCTTCTTCCACTTACCACTGTTCCATCTGTGAGGACCCCAGTCTGCTGGAGTTAGTACATAAAAATCTCAAAAACTTCCGGGTTTTGACTCACAGCTGCCATCCAAAAAATCTGTGGCATTCCAAGTAGAGACTATTCAGATCAGACAGTCTAGAAAATACCACTTGATGTTCTCCCTGAATGATCTTTAAATAGTCCCACACATCAATTAATTTTCTGCCATACTTCACTGGGGTTGTAATCCTTTTCAGAAAATTGAGACAGAGACTCCATAATGAGAACAAAACTACATCAAACACCATTTCAGCAAAAATTGAAAAATCAAAAGTGATAATATCTCTGAAGCAATGGCTTTGTTGAAAAGAGTAAACGCCATCAAATGCATCTATTTTCCTGTCAAGTACTATAATGAGACTGACCGAAAAACAAGATGCCAAATTAATCCACCCTTGAATGCTGTTGCCTTTTCTTCCATCAATTTTCTATGCCTATCATTTAGGAATATCAATAAACTCCCGAAGAGAAGCTTTAGCAGTTGTTTACATTGTCATTTGTGTTTCTCTTCTCCTACAGTGATTTGTACTAAAGACTTAAGTCACCTGCTATTTCCCTCAATGGTAATGCACACTGCAAAGAATTGAGCATAAGCCCTTGCCCCAAATCCTTAGTCTGAATGGTTTTATCAACTACAAGCAGTCCTGAAACCCAGAAGGAAGGCAATAAAAACTACTGTCACACTGGATTGCCTTTTTCATCCCAGATTATCACAACTGAATATGTTTATTGGAAATGGTTTCCATGTCTTGCCTTCCCCAGGTTTCCCCAGCCTATTGTTAATCACCCTTGTGTGTAGTCAGGAAATGTTTGTGTTTGCTTCATGGAGCTCAGGAGTTAGCCGGGTGACCTTGGGAAAATAACAAATGCTTTGCACCTCGGTTTTCTCACGTGTAAAGTGTATTGCCTTTAGAGGGGAAAATTAGATGATAAAATTAAATAACATAAGAAAGGAAACAAGGTGCTTAGAAACCTCAAAGTCATGTAGTTCCATATATTATTTAATAACTTATTGAGATACAAGTCCATGCCATGCAATTTGTTCATTTGAAGTGAACCATTTGGGATTTCCCTAGTGGTCCAGTGGTTAAGACTCTGCCTTCTAATGCTGGTGGTGTGGTCTCAATCCCTGGTCAGGGAACTAAGGTCCCACATGCCATGGGGTGTGGCAAAAAAAACCATTCAATGGTTTTTAGTATATTTAGAGAGCTTCAAAACCATCACCACAACTGAATTTTAGAATATTTTATCACTCAAAAAGAACCTCTGTAGCAGTCACTCCCCATTATCCCTCCCATCTCACTTGCAAGTTCACCTCACCTTCTGCTGCCATCCTCAGCCCTAGAAAACCACTCATCGACTTTCTATACATGTATTTACCTATTCTAGACATTTCATATAAATGGAATAATAAAGTAAGAAGCCTTTTGAGACTGGCTTCTTTCACTTCCCATAATACTTTCAAAGACCATCTACATTATGCCATTTATCAGTATCTCACTCATTTTTTATTGCTGAATAGTATTCCATTATATGGATATAACATTTTGCTTATCCACTTATCAGCTGATGAACATTAGGGTTATTTTCACTCTCTGATCACTATGAACAATACTCTTCACATCTATGTACATGTTTTCGTGAACATGCTTTCATTTCTTTTGGATAGATACTCAAGAGGGAAAATGCTGGGTCATATGATAACTTATCTTTAAGGTGGTTTTAGGTTAAGCATTTTGAAAAACTGCAACAATGTTTTCCAAAGTGATTGTACTATTTTACATTCCTATTAACAATGCCTGAGAGTTCAAATTTCTCCTTTTACATCCTCACCAATACTTGCTATTATGTATCTTTTTTATTTTAGCCATCCTAGTTGGTGTGAAGTGCTATTTTATCGTGGATTTGATTTCTATTATCCTTATGATTAAGAATTTTGAGTATGTCTTCAGGTGTGTATATCCTGTGGTTAGCTGAAAACTTTTTCAGAACTCCATTTTAGTATTTTAGTTTATCTGTAGTGCTTTTTAAAAACTTACTAAGATTGTTTGCAGCATCATGTAAATTTCACACATACAACATTATATTTGGACTTCTGTATACACGTACCTGTGGTGCTTTTGAGTGTATATATTTGTATGGCTGTTCAGTGGTTGTTCCAGATATTGCTTTATCTATAACTTATCATAGTATACTGGTATCACTGATGAAATTTAGAAACCTTACCTTTCTGTATGTCTCTCTACTCTCCCCAATTATAACTGCTTTAACTATTGGTATTTTCTCTAAACACATTTAAAACCATATTGGACACTGTTATAATTTTGGTTCAATTGTCAAAAAACAATTTAGAAAACTCCAGAAGAAAAGGATACTCTTGTATCTACCTATATTTTTGCTTATTGTTTTCTTTCCTCCTTCCTGATATTCCAAAGTTCCTTGTTATCATTCCCTTTCCATTTAGAAAACATGCTTTAGCCATTACTTTAGGTTAAGTCTGCTAGCAAAAACTTAGTTTCCCTTCACTTGAGAATACCTGGATCTCATTTTCATTTCTGAAGGTATTTTCTCTGGATATGGAATTCTGGGTTGATCATTCTTTCCTTTCAGCATTTGAAAAATATTATGCATCTTCCTTCTGGACTCCATTTGAACTGGAATTCCCTCTAGATAATGTGTCATTTCTATCCGGTGTTTAAGAGTTTTCTATAGGGGGGAGGAGCCAAGATGGCGGAGGAATAGGGCGGGGAGACCACTTTCTCCCCTACAAATTCATCGAAAGAACATTTGAACGCTGAGCAAATTTCACAAAACAACTTCTGATCGCTAGCAGAGGACATCAGGTGCCCAGAAAAGCAGCCCATTGTCTTCAAAGGGAGGTAGGACAAAATATAAAAGATAAAAAGGGAGACAAAAGAGCTACGGACGGTGACCTTCCCGGGAAGGGAGTCTTAATAGAGGAAGTTTCCAATCACCAGGAAACCCTCGCACTGGCGGGACTGGGGGAAGTTTTTGGCAATCTAACTGGGAGGAAAAATTAAATAAGGCCCACAGATTACGTGCCTAAAAGCAACTCCCAGCAGAAAAGTACCCCAGACGCCCGCACCCGCCAGCAACAAGCGGGGGCAGAACGGAGAGGAGCGGGCGGCATTGCTTAGGGTAAGGACCGGCCCGAAGACCCTGAGAGCAATCGGAGGGAGCTTTTTTTAAACGGTGGGACAAAATTAACCGGTCGGAACACACTGCCTGCAGTTCGCAAAACAAAGGGACTGAGAAAGTCCAGGAAAGAGCCGGCCCGTCCCCGCTGGAGGTAGGAGGCAGGGGGGAGGGGAAAAGGGCAAACTCAGCCCCTGAGAAGCCACCCCCTCCCACACTGCAAACAGGCCCCTGGTTCCTATCTAAAGACTTCCTGAGACCCGACTGGCGGCGCGCGCTGGGGCCGCGGAGGGGAAAAGCGCGCCGTACCCGGAGAGAGGGCGCCAAGCCTCTGGCTGCCTGGGCCGCTCGACACGGAGGGAAAAGGCGCGCTGCACCCTGGCTGCCCGAACCGCTCAGGCCGGGAAAGGCACAAAACGCAGGCTCAACCGAATCCGCGCTTATGTGGCGTACCCGAAAACTGCAACCGCACTCAGCGCAGGGCCCGCTCCATATAGAGCAGCCGGGAGCCTGAGCAGTGTAGATGGGGAAAGCACTGACACCCGTGAGCAGGGCAAACCCAGGGTGGCCGGTGAGTGCTAGCCACACGGAGCGGTATCTGTCTGCAGCGCCCCGCCCTCCCCGTAGCAGGACTAAACTGAACTAGCGAACCTAAATAAGAGATCACCTCCGCCCGCCTGTGTCAGGGCGGAAATTAGACACCTAAGAGAAGCCAAAATAAACAAAGGGAACCGCTTCAGAAAGGACCGGTGCAACAGATTAAAATCCCTGAAGGTAACACCGACTACACCGGAAGGAGCCTATAGATATCTAGAAGTGTAAGCTGGAAAGAGGAGCTATCTGAAATTGAACTGAACCTACACTGACCGCAACAACTCCAGAGGAATTCCTAGATATATATGTATTTTTTTTTTAATTTATTAAAAAAAAAAAAAATTTTTTTTTTCCTTTTTTTTTTTTTTTTTGTTTTATTTTTTCTCTTTTATTTTCTTTTAAAATTCCCTATTACTCCCCCATTACTCCTCAACTTTCATTTTCATATATTTATACGATTTTTTTAATTAGGAAAAAAAATTTTTTTTTCTTTCCTTTTTTTTTATTTTTTATTTTTTCTCTTTTATTTTCTTCTAAAACACCCTATTACTCCCCCATTACTCCTCATCTTTCATTTTCATATATTTTTACGTTTTTTTTAATTAGAAAAAAAAATTTTTTTCTTTCCTTTTTTTTTTATTTTTTATTTTTTCTCTTTTATTTTCTTTTAAAATTCCCCATTACTCCTCATCTTTCATTTTCATATATTTTTACTTTTTTTTAATTAGGGAAAAAAATTTTTTTTTCTTTTTCTTGTTTTTCTCTTCTATTTCCTTTTAAAGTCCTCTAACACTCCTCTATTATTCCTTAATTTTCATTTTCATTTCACTATAACCTTGCCAAAAAAAAAGAGAGAGAGAGAGAGAGAAACCCTATTTTTAAACCAAACTTCATATACATTTCTAATTTTTTTGTGTGTTTTTGTTTTTGTTTTTAAATATTGTATTTCAATGAGTCTAACCTCTACACTAGATTTTTAATCTTTGTTTTTCAGTATGTGATATAAATTTTGGACATTTAAGAATCCAATATTCAGTTCCCATTTCTATTCAGGAGTGTGGTGATTACTCTCCCACTTTTAACTCTCTGTTTTCTACCTCAGAACACCTCTATTTCCTCCTTTCCCCTTCTCTTCCCAATCCAATTCTGTGATCTTTGTGGGTGTCTGGGCAACAGAGAACACTTTGGGAACAGATAACTATGTAGATCTGTCTCTCTCCTCTTGAGTCCCCTTTTTCTCCTCCTGCTCACCTCTATCTCCTTCCTCCCTCTCCTATTCTTCATGTAACTCTGTGAATCTCTCTGGTTGTCTCTCACAGTGGAGAATCTTTTCACCATTAACCTAGAAGTTTTATTATCAGTGCTGTATAGTTGGAGAAGTCCTGAGACTATTGGAAGAATAAAACTGAAATCCAGAGGCAGGAGACTTAAGCCCAAAACCTGAGAAAACCAGATAACTCCTGACTACATGGAACATTAAGGAATAAGAGACCATCCAAAAGCCTCCATACCTACACTAAAACCAACCACAACCCAAGAGCCAATAAGCTCTAGTACAAGACATACCACGCAAATTCTTTAGCAACGCAGGAACATAGACCTGAGTGTCAACACACAGGCTGTCCAAAGTCACACCTAACACAAAGACCCATCGCAAAACTCATTACTGGACAATCCACTGCACTCCAGAGAGAAGAAATCCAATTCCACACACCAGAACGCTGACACAAGCTTCCCTAACCAGGAAACCTTGACAAACCAATCGTTCAAACCCACCCACTGGGTAAAACCTCCACAATAAAAAGGAACCTCAGACCACAAGAATATAGAAAGCCCACTCCAGACACAGCAATCTAAACAAGATGAAAAGGCAGAGAAATACCCAACAGCTAAAGGAACATGGAAAAAGCCCACCAAGTCAAACAAAAGAGGAGGAAATAGGAAATCTACCTGAAAGAGAATTTAGAATAATGATAATAAAAATGATCCAAAATCTTGAAAACAAAATGGAGTTACAAATAAATAGCCTGGAGACAAAGATTGAGAAGATGCAAGAAATGTTTAACAAGGACCTAGAAGAAATTAAAAAAAGTCAATTAAAAATTAATAATGAAATAAATGAGATCAGAAACACTCTGGAGGGAACCATGAGTAGAATAACAGAGACAGAAGATAGGATAAGTGAGTTAGAAGATAAAATGGTGGAAATAAATGAAGCAGAGAGGAAAAAAGAAAAAAGAATCAAAAGAAATGAGGACAACCTCAGGGAGCTCTGGGACAATGTGAAACGCCCCAACATTCGAATCATAGGAGTCCCAGAAGAAGAAGACAAAAAGAAAGGCCATGAGAAGATACTCGAGGAGATAATAGCTGAAAACTTCCCTAAAATGGGGAAAGAAGTAGCCACCCAAGTCCAAGAAACCCAGAGAGTCCCAAAGAGGATAAACCCAAGGCGAAACACCCCAAGACACATATTAATCAAATTAACAAAGATCAAACACAAAGAACAAATATTAAAAGCAGCAAGGGAGAAACAACAAATAACACACAAAGGGATTCCCATAAGGATAACAGCTGATCTATCAATAGAAACCCTTCAGGCCAGAAGGGAATGGCAGGACATACTTAAAGCAATGAAAGAGAATAACCTACAACCTAGATTACTCTACCCAGCAAGGATCTCATTCAGATATGAAGGAGAATTCAAAAGCTTTACAGACAAGCAAAAGCTGAGAGAATTCAGCACCACCAAACCAGCTCTTCAACAAATGCTAAAGGATCTTCTCTAGACAGGAAACACAGAAAGGTGGTATAAACGTGAACCCCAAACAACAAAATAAATGGCAACGGGACCATACCTATCAATAATTACCTTAAATGTAAATGGGTTGAATGCCCCAACCAAAAGACAAAGGCTGGCTGAATGGATACAAAAGCAAGACCCCTATATATGCTGTCTACAAGAGACCCACCTCAAAGCAAGGGACACATACAGACTAAAAGTGAAGGGCTGGAAAAAAAGATTCCACGCAAACGGAGACCAAAAGAAAGTAGGAGTCGCAATACTCATATCAGATAAAATAGACTTTCAAATAAAGGCTGTGAAAAGAGACAAAGAAGGACACTACATAATGATCAAAGGATCAATCCAAGAAGAAGATATAACAATTATAAATATATATGCACCCAACATAGGAGCACCACAATATGTAAGGCAAACACTAACGAGTATGAAAGAGGAAATTAATAGTAACACAATAATAGTAGGAGACTTTAATACCCCACTCACAGCTATGGATAGATCAACTAAACAGAAAATGAACAAGGAAACACAAACTTTAAAGGACACAATGGACCAGCTAGACCTTATTGACATCTATAGGACGTTTCACCCCAAAAAAATCAACTTCACCTTTTTCTCAAGTGCACACGGAACCTTCTCCAGAATAGATCACATCCTGGGCCATAAATCTGGTCTTGGAAAATTCAAAAAATTGAAATCATTCCAGTCATCTTTTCTGACCACAGTGCAGTAAGATTGGATCTCAATTACAGGAAAAAAATTATTAAAAATTCAAACATATGGAGGCTAAACAACACGCTTCTGAATAACCAACAAATCATAGAAGAAATCAAAAAAGAAATCAAAATATGCATAGAAGTGAATGAAAATGAAAACACAACAACCCAAAACCTATGGGACACTGTAAAAGCAGTGCTAAGGGGAAGATTCATAGCATTACAGGCCTACCTCAAGAAAAAAGAAAAAAGTCAAATAAATAACCTAACTCTACACCTAAAGCAACTAGAGAAGAAATGAAGAACCCCAAGATTAGTAGGAAAGAAATCTTAAAAATTAGGGCAGAAATAAATGCAAAAGAAACTAAAGAGACCATAGCAAAAATCAACAAAGCTAAAAACTGGTTTTTTGAAAAAATAAACAAAATTGACAAACCATTAGCTAGACTCATTAAGAAACAAAGGGAGAAGAACCAAATTAACAAAATTAGAAACGAAAATGGAGAGATCACAACAGACAACACTGAAATACAAAGGATCATAAGAGACTACTACCAGCAGCTCTATGCCAATAAAATGGACAACTTGGAAGAAATGGACAAGTTCTTAGAGAAGTATAACTTTCCAAAACTGAACCAGGAAGAAATAGAAGATCTTAACAAACCCATCACAAGCAAGGAAATCGAAACTGTAATCAGAAATCTTCCAGCAAACAAAAGCCCAGGACCAGATGGCTTCACAGCTGAATTCTACCAAAAATTTAGGGAAGAGCTAACACCTATCTTACTCAAACTCTTCCAGAAAATTGCAGAAGAAGGTAAACTTCCAAACTCATTCTATGAGGCCACCATCACCCTAATTCCGAAACCAACAAAGAAGCCACAAAAAAAAAAGAACAAAGGCCAAAATCACTGATAACATTGATGCAAAAATCCTAAAAAAATTCGAGCAAAACAGAATCCAACCCATATTAAAAAAATCATTCCCCGCCCAAATGGGCTTTATCCCAGGGAATGCAAGGATTCTTTAAATCCAAAAAAATCAATGTAATACACCACTTTTAACAAATTGAAAAATAAAAAACCCAAAAATTTTTTCTCAAAAAGATGCAGAAAAAAACCCTTTTACAAAATTTCAACATCCTTTATGATTAAAATCTCCCGAAAGCAGGGGAAAAGAAGGAAAAATTTCCCCCCACTAAAAAAAGCTTATATCAAACCCCCAGCAAGCTCACCCTAAAGGTGAAAAATTAAAGCATTTTCCCCCGAAAACCCGGAAAAAAAGACAAGGGGCCCACTTACCCCCATATTTTAACATAGTTTGGGGAAATTTTTTGGCCACAGCAATCAGGGCAGAAAAAGAAGTTAAAGGGAAACCAGATAGGAAAGAAGAAAATGAAACTTCTCTGTTTGCGTGACGATCCTCTACATAGAAAACCCCAAAGACTCTACAAAAATTATAGAGAATCAAGGAAAACAGTAAGTTGCAGGGATATAAAATTAACACACAGAAATCTTTTGCATCCCATACACTAACAATGAGAAAACCAGAAAAAAGAAATTAAGGGGAAAAGATATCATTCACCATTGCAACAAAAAAAAATAAAAATTAGGGTATATATTAAAAAAACAAAAGACCTATACATAGATAACTATATAACACTGATGAAAGAAATCAATGAGGACACAAATAGGTGGAGAAATGTACCGTGTTCATGGATTGGAAGAAACAATATTGTCAAAATGACTATACTACTCAAGGCAAACTACAGATTAAATGCAATCCCTATCAAACTACCAACAGAATATTTCAAAGAACTATAACAAATAATTACAAAGTTTGTATGGAAATACAAAAAACCTCAAATAGCCAAAGTAACCTTAGAAAAAAAGGGAAAGGAAAGGAGGAATCAACTGCCTGATTTAGCTATATACAAAACCCCCAGTCTCAAGACAGTATGGTATGGCACAAAGACAGAAAATAGACCCAAAGGAACGAATAAAAGCCCAGAGATAAATCCAGAACCTATGGTCCCCCCTTTTCTTCGCAAAGGAGGGAAGGATTTCAATGGAAAAAAGAAACCTTTTTAACAAGTGGTGCTGGGAAAAAATGCCCCCACCCTTAAAAAAAAATGAAACTAGAACACTTTAACACCTACACAAAAAAAAACTCAAATGGGTTAAAATCTAAATGTAAGACCAGAAAATATCAAACTCCTAGAGGAGAAAATAGGCAAAAACACTCTCCCATATAAATCAAGCGGATCTCATGACCCCCATCCCAGAATTTTAGAAAAAAAAAGCAAAATTTAAAAAAATGGGGCCTAATGAAACTTTAAAAAGCTTTTGCACAACAAAAAGGAAAAATAAGCAAGGGGAAAAAACAGCCCCCGATTTGGAGAAAATAATAGCAAATGAACAACAGACAAAGGTTTTAAATTTTAAAAAATAAACAAGCAACTCCCCAGTGAATCCCTGAAAAAAAAATACCCAACAAAAAATGGGCCAAAGAACTAAACAGACATTTCTTTCAAGGAAAACAACGGAGGCAAAAAAAAAACATGAAAAGAGCTCAACTCACCATTATCAGGAAATCAAATCAAAACCACAATGAGGGGACCCTTACACGCCCTCAGGATGGCTGCTATCCAAAAACTACAAGCAATAAATGCTGGAAGGGTGTGGGGAAAAGGGAACCCCCTTACATGTTGGTGGGGAAAAGCAAAAATAGACAGCCCTATGGAAAAAAGTGTGGAGTTTTTTTAAAAAAAAAGGAAATAGAAATGCCTTTGACCCCCAATCCCCCTTTAGGCATACACCTAGGAAAACCATATCCCAAAAAGACATGTGCACCCCAAGTTCATTGCAGCCCCTGTTTATAATTGCCCGGACATGGGAAACAAAATAGATGCCCTCAGCAATGAATGGATAGGAAGCTGTGGTACATATACCCATGGGGAAAATTACTCAGGTTAAAAGAATTCATTTGATCAGTTCTAAAGAATGGGTGAAAAATGGGGGATTTTACAGAGGAAGTAAGCCAAAAGATAAAGACCATTTTTCGTATATAACAATTAATGGAATTTAGAAAAATGGTAAGATAACCCTTATGCAAAAAAAGAAAAAAAAGACTCAATGTATAAACAGACTTGGGACTCTTGGGAGAACGCGAGGGTGGGGTGTTTCAAGAGAACAGCACGAAAAGTATATCTGGGTGAAACAGAAACCAGCCCGGTTGGGTGATGAGACAAGTGCTCGGCCTGGTGCATGGGGAGACCCAGAGGGATGGGGTGGAGAGGGAGGTGGGAGGGGGGACCGGGATGGGGAATACTTAAATCCATGGCTAATTCAATGTATGACAAAAACCACTGCAATGCTGTAAAGTAATTAGCCTCCAACTAATAAAAATAAATGAAAAAAAAATAATAAATAAATAAATAAATAAATAAATAAATAAATAAAACACTAATCACAACCCAAGGGAAAAAAAAAAGAGAGTTTTCTATTGTCCTTAGATTACAGAAGCTTGATCTTGATGTGTCATGTCATGGATTTCCTTGGGATTATTATGCTTGGGGTTTACTTATTTTCTTGAATCTGTAGGTTTATACCTTTTGCGAAATGGGAGATTTCCAGTCCTTATTCTGTTAAATAATTGCTCAAACCTATATTTGTTGTCCTCAGAATTTTCTATACTGTCCACAGGTTCCTGAGGCTCTATTAATTTTTTCTCCGTCTATTTCTCTAGCTTACTAAGACTGGGTAGTTTTTAATGTTATGTCTTCAAGTTCCCTGCTTTATTACTCTCTCTTAGCTATTCATTTTTAAAAATTTATTTATTTTACCCATGCAGGAATTTTGAGTATTGTATTTTTC
>NW_027224531.1:0-16622 GCF_023699985.2 Odocoileus virginianus | reverse complement strand
AAAAGCAAAAATAAACAAATGGGACCTAATGAAACTTAAAAGCTTTTGCACAACAAAGGAAACTATAAGCAAGGTGAAAAGACAGCCCTCAGATTGGGAGAAAATAATAGCAAACGAAGCAACAGACAAAGGATTAATCTCAAAAATATACAAGCAACTCCTCCAGCTCAACTCCAGAAAAATAAATGACCCAATCAAAAAATGGGCCAAAGAACTAAACAGACATTTCTCCAAGGAAGACATACAGATGGCTAACAAACACATGAAAAGATGCTCAACATCACTCATTATCAGAGAAATGCAAATCAAAACCACAATGAGGTACCATTTCATGCCAGTCAGAATGGCTGCTATCCAAAAGTCTACAAGCAATAAATGCTGGAGAGGGTGTGGAGAAAAGGGAACCCTCTTACACTGTTGGTGGGAATGCAAATTAGTACAGCCACTATGGAAAACAGTGTGGAGATTTCTTAAAAAGCTGGAAATAGAACTGCCATATGACCCAGCAATCCCACTTCTGGGCATACACACCAAGGAAACCAGATCTGAAAGAGACACGTGCACCCCAATGTTCATCGCAGCACTGTTTATAATAGCCAGGACATGGAAGCAACCCAGATGCCCATCAGCAGACGAATGGATGAGGAAGCTGTGGTACATATACACCATGGAATATTACTCAGCCATTAAAAAGAATTCATTTGAATCAGTTCTAATGAGATGGATGAAACTGGAGCCCATTATACAGAGTGAAGTAAGCCAGAAAGATAGAGACCATTACAGTATACTAACACATATATATGGAATTTAGAAAGATGGTAACGATAACCCTATATGCAAAACAGAAAAAGAGACTCAGATGTATAGAACAGACTTGTGGACTCTGGGAGAAGGCAAGGGTGGGATGTTTCAAGAGAACAGCATCGAAACATGTATATTATCTAGGGTGAAACAGATCACCAGCCCAGGTTGGGTGCATGAGACAAGTGCTCGGGCCTGGTGCACTGGGAAGACCCAGAGGGATCGGGTGGAGGGGGAGGTGGGAGGGGGGACCGGGATGGGGAATACATGTAAATCCATGGCTAATTCATTTCAATGTATGACAAAAACCACTGCAATGATGTAAAGTAATTAGCCTCCAACTAATAAAAATAAATGGAAAAAAAAAAGATTTTGTGCCTGAGATTCAGCAATAAGAAAATAAAACAAACTTTTTAACACAGATGTTTTAGATTAGAGCAGGGTTTCTAACCCCCATGCTATCTGATAGGAGGATGGTCCTGTGCATTGGAGGAAGTTGAGTAGCCCCTGAACACCATTCACTACCTGTCAGAAACAACCTCCAGTGAGTTGAGACAAATAAGAAAACTTAGACGTACTAATGCCCCACTTGAGGCAAAAAAGAGTCAGAGGTTGAGAACTACTGGCTAGGAAGATCAAAAGCTGCCAATTCAAGAATGATAATTCACAAAGATCACATTTTTTCCTATTCTATAGATATCCCACAATCTTTGGCAACTACATGTTTTTTAAAATGCCAATATCTCTTAGACTTAACACTTTCAAAAGAACAGAAATGCTGTTGAGAAGGATATGAAAAAACTAGAATCCTTTTGCAGTTGGATTTTGCCGGTGGGAATGTAAAATGGAACAGTTTTTTAGAAAAGAATGATAGTTCCTCAAAAGATAAAAAACAGAATTACCACATGATCTAGTAATTCTATTTACGGGTACATAGCCAAAAGAATTGACAGAAACATCTCAAAATTTATTTGCACACTCATGTTCATAGCAGTGTTATTCACAATAGCTAAAATGTGGAATCAAACAAGTGTATAAACAAAATGTAGTACATAAACTGGGTTATTAGTGGCGCCAGTGGTAAAGAATCTGCTTGCCAATGCAAGAGACGTGGGTTGGATCCCAGGATGGGAAGATCCCCTGGAGGAGGAACTGGCACCCTACTCCACTGCCCTTGCCTGGAAAATTCCATGGGCAGAGGATCCTGGAGGGCTGCAATCCATGGGGTCGCTAAGAGTCAGACATGACGGTGACTAAACACACACACACACACACACACACAGAATTCAACAAGTGAACTTACCATGATCTTATTAAGGAATGTAACATGCTCTTGATATATACATGAAGAGGGGATTAAAATAGTGGAACGAGAATATACTTCTCTTTATTCCTTTCATTTAAAAAGATGAAGTATTTTAAGTATTTAAAAATACGAACCAGTAACAGTTCTGGGATACAAGAGAAAGTGTCTAACATAGGAAACCTTTAAAGAGAGAAAGCAGATAGGATCAGGGATCAGATCTGATAGGATTCAAGCGGTAGTGAGAAACACAGTTCCAAAATCCATTCCAGCTTAGAATCAGAGGATACAAGGAATGAGAGGAGGCCAGGGGGAATCGTCAGGGGAGTTAGTAAAGGATCTGCAGGTTGAGCAGCTGCTGTGGTCACGAATGCCCCTTGCTCTGTTTGTGCTGAGCTGAAACAGCAATGGGATTAGCCCAAAACTGAGGTGAGGAGCAGGGAGTACTTGGGTACTCCCTGAGTACTTGGGAGCCACTTGGTCTCAGAAGAGAGGCAAACTTCACATATAGGAAACTCATTTTCAGCACAGCCTAACCCAAACCCTACAAATACTGAATGCGGGTTACAGTGAATAAACAAACAACCAGGGAGCCACAAGTACAAAAGAGCTAAACTAAGAATCACCAAACATTAAGAAAAGCCAAAATAAGAAGAAAAGATATATGCCAAAAGAAGCGAGACCACCTTAAAGATAAGATTGTTTTATTCCTCAGAGAGAACTAATGTGACAGAATAGCCATGAAAAAGGAATAAACAGAAATCTTTTAAAAGATAAAAATCTAAAGAAACAAACTCCAACCTGACTAATCATAAGAAAATGCAAGTTAAAATAATGTGACATCAGTTTATGTTCACTGAATCAATACATTAAAAGGGTTGGCAGAAACGCAAAAGGATAGAAACCCTCCCACAGTGAGTTTTAACTCTTTTAGGGTATGCAACTTGATAAAATTCTTAGTAAAAGGGGACAAACCTTTCAATCTATAATTTTATTTATAGGAATTTATCCTACAAAACACAAACATGTATAAAGACATACAAAACAGTCACTGCAACAAAGCTTTAGTAGAGAATAAGTGGAAATAAGCAAACATACATCAGTGGAGATATGAATATTTAATAACTAATGGCTATTAGTAATTAATGTCATGAAATATTAACAGGGCTTTCATAAAGAGAGAAATGGAACTCTTCCTACAAACATTACAAGATCCATAAAATACATTGCATGAAAAAGGGAGAAACTAAAAAGATCTCGAACTTTTAAAACAATATACAGATATGTACACACAAAGCTAAACTGTTCATACACATATCTCTAGGAGAGAAAGGTAAGTAGCAGTTAGTAAAAAAAACTTACATTTCTGGTTCCATACAATGTATTCATTGTACTATGACAAACCTAGACAGCGTATTAAAAAGCAGAGACATTACTTTGCCTACAATGGTCCATATAGTCAAAGTCTGGTCTTTCCAGTAGTCAAGTACAAATGTGAGAGTTAAGACAATAAAAAGGGCTGAGCACTGAAGAATTGATGCCCTTGAACTGTGGTGCTGGAGAAGACTTCCGAGAGTCTCTGGGACAGCAAGGCGATCAAACCAGTCAATCCTAAAGGAAATTGACCCTGAATATTCATTGGAAGGACTGATGCTGAAGCTGAAGTTCCACTACTTTGACCACCTGATGGGAAGAGCTGACTCCTGGAAAACACACTAATGTTGGGAACAACTGAAGGCAGGAGGAGAAGGGGATGACAGAGGATGAAATGGTTGGATGGCATCACTGACTCAATGGACATGAGTTTTGAGCAAACTCCAGGAGATAGTGAAGGACAGGGAAGCCTGATGTGCTACAGTCCATGGGGTCGCAAAGAGTCAACATGACTGAGTGACTGGACAACAACTATGTGCCCACTAAAAACCAAAAAACACAGCAAACCTGGACAAGAATATTGCATCCTCATTAAGGAAAGAACCTCTGATTTATGTAAGATAGCAGTAGATCATAGGAGAAATAACACAAATTAATTTAGACTTCTGATATTCAAAGAGCAATATTAAGACTAATAAAGGGTAACTAAAACCAGGCATGAGAATGAAGACAGGCCTATATAAATGTTATCTCTTAGACTGCAATTGTATGCTTCCGTAATTTCCAGACAAGCTGATAAGTGTATACCTGTAATAAAATTATTTTATTTCCTTAAAGAGAACTACACTTGACCCTTAAACAACATGAGGATTAGGGATGCAGACTCTCGGCATAGTCGAAAACAATGGATAATTTTATAGCTGATACTCTGTATCTGAGGTTCTGTATCCACAAATTCAATCAACTTGCAGATCACATGTGGTACTATAGTATGTTTTTAATGAGAAATCTGTGTGTAACCAAGGAAACCAGATCTGAAAGAGACACGTGCACCCCAGTGTTCATTGCAGCACTGTTTATAATAGCCAGGACATGGAAGCAACCCAGATGCCCATCAGCAGACGAATGGATGAGGAAGCTGTGGTACATATACACCATGGAATATTACTCAGCCATTAAAAAGAATTCATTTGAATCAGTTCTAATGAGATGGATGAAACTGGAGCCCATTATACAGAGTGAAGTAAGCCAGAAAGATAGAGACCATTACAGTATACTAACACATATATATGGAATTTAGAAAGATGGTAACGATAACCCTATATCCAAAACAAAAAGAGACTCAGATGTATAGAACAGACTTGTGGACTCTGTGGGAGAAGGCGAGGTGGGATGTTTCAAGAGAACAGCATTGAAACATGTATATTATCTAGGGTGAAACAGATAACCTGCCCAGGTTGGGTACATGAGACAAGTGCTCGGGCCTGGTGCACTGGGAAGACCCAGAGGGATCGGGTGGAGAGGGAGGTGGGAGGGGGGACTGGGATGGGGAATACATGTAAATCCATGGCTAATTCATTTCAATGTATAACAAAAACTACTGTAATGATGTAAAGTAATTAGCCTCCAACTAATAAAAAAAAAAAAAAAAAAAAAGAAAAAAATCTGTGTGTAAAAGGACCTACACAGTAACTGTTTTCTTCAAGGTCAACTGTACTCAGAAAGTATTTGAAGTAGGAGTTACTTGCACTGCAGGGCTATGGACATTTTTGAGAACTCTATAAAAAGCAGAAGACAGCCTGGGAAATAGCCAAAACAATCTTAAGAAAGAACAAAGCTGGAGCAATCACACGCCCTGACTTCAGACTATACTACAAAGCTACAGTAATCAAACAGTATGGCACTGGCACAAAAACAGACACATAGATCAATGGAAATGAACAGAAAGCCCAGGAATATATCCATACACTGATTGTCAACTAATCTACAAGAAAGGAGGCAAGAACATACAATAGAGAAAAGACAGTCTCTTCAATAAGTGGCCTCGAGAAAACATGGACAGCTACATGTAAAAGAATGAAATCAGAACATTCTCTAATACTACATACAAAAATAAACTCAAAATGGTACTATAAAACTCCTAGAGGGAAACATAAGCAAAATACTCTTTGAAATAAATTGCAGCAACATTTTTTTATCTGTCTCCTACAGTAATGGAAACAAAAGCAAAAGTAAACAAATGGGAGCCAGTTAAACTTAACAGCTTATGCACAGTAAAGGAAATCCTAAACAAAATGAAAAGACAATCTACAGAATGGGAGAAAATATTTACAAACAATGCAACAACAAGAGATTAATTTCCAAAATATACAAACAGCTTATACAGCTCAATAAAAAAAATACAAACAAAAAAATTTTTAAATTGTCAGGAAGCATTTAACAGGAGGCTTCCTGTGTGCTGTTTTGGATCTGTCAGGAATCCTCTGGCCCTTATTAATTCCTGAATATTCAGGAATTAAGAGGAGAGGCACGCCTTTCCCAGGGCTGAGGAATCCAGGCATTTCCTTCATTAGTTTTTCAATATGGTGATAAGTACCCTCTTCCTTATGAACCTTATGGTAAAAAGTGATTGTTTACAACTCTCTCTCTTTAATAGGGATCGCCTTATGTTTTGTAAATCTGGAATTTTAATCTTTAGCTTTGCTGAGAATAACTACCTTGTAAAACAGTATATATGCCCACATCATCTTGATTAAAACGCCTTTGCTCCATCAGAGCTTTAGTCCCCGTGTCTTTCTTTCCTTCTCTCTCTCTTTCAGACTAATTCCTTGGAGCGCAGAGGGCCGCTGAGCTCACTTTCTTGCCCAGGCTTCTAAGACCCTCTCGAGAAGGCACACTGGTGCCTACGTGCAGCAGTGCAAACTCTAAGAATAGGGCTTTATTGGCTTTCTGTGTAAACCAGGGGATATCAGCCTCTTCTCTCTCTTACTTTCTTATTGTGACTCTGGACCACCAGGTTCTGGTCCATTAAAGGACCAACAAGTGGTGCCTGAACAGGGACTCTGGCAAGATTCTGGCAAGATTCAGACGGAGTGATCCCAGAGGGCCTATTGAGGCCGGTAAGTATTAAGACGTGGGTCAAATGGCTAGAAAGTCCCATCTCTTTTCTACTTTTCTTTATCACTTATTTAAAATTCAGGGATTTTCAGTTTCACGCCAACAAATAGAGGCTTGTCTTCAGACAGTTTTTGAATGTAACCCTTGGTTCCCTGATGAAGGTAGTTTTTATTTAGAAATTTGGCATCAGTTGAAAGAGAATGTTGAACGAGACATCAGACAGGGAAAAAATATTCCGATGGATTTCTGGCCCCTATGGGCTCTCACTGAAGCCATGATTCTGCCATTACAAGGTAATTCTAGTCCTCCTGATATTTGGCAACAGGCAGAACACTCATTACATGAATATGAATTAGACGATGATACCTTACAAAAGGCCCAATTAGAACAACATAAGATATTTCAGAATTTTCCTACTAACCCTGCCCCGGTTGCTCCAAGCGCTCCTCCCCTGCCGGAGGGCACATATCCCAAAGTCTCTCCCTTGATAGAACTCCCTTGTTAGTCTCCCTTAAGACACCTTTTAACATTAAAACCATTAACACCTTTCTGAATAAAAATAATCTACCCCCTTCGTGACAGAGGCTCTCTGAATTGCTGGCTTTGCAATCGCAAGTCTCTGAAGCTGAAGGCTTCTCCACCTTTCCAGTTTTAAGAAATGTTGACGCTCAAGGGCAAATAACACCTCAATATTACGTCTATGGGGTCGCACAGAGCCAGACACAACTGAAGCAACTTAGCAACAGCAGCAGCATGAAGGTATTAACCTTTTTCACATGCAACAAGTGAAAAAGGCCATAACTTTGTATGGCCCACATTCGCCTTTTACTAGAGAGATTCTAAATGCTGTGGCATCTTCTATTGGAAACTTTATTCCCTATGATTGGTGAATTTTAATAAAAGCTCTCCTTAAACCAGGAGAATATCTTCAATGGACAATGTGGTTTCGAGATATAGCCAGAGATCATGCTAACAAAAACACTCGAGCTGGCGCTCCCCCAAACCAAATTACTTTTGAAATGTTAACTGGCACCGGACAATTTGACGCCATAGAAGTTCAAATACGATACCCTCCTTTGTTGCATGATGAATTAAAAACAGTCGCCCTTGAAGCTTGGGATTGAATTATTCCTCAAGGGGAGCCTACAGGTAGCTACACTAAAATATTGCAGGGACCTAATGAAATGTATGCCGATTTCTTAGCTAGATTAGAAACTGCTATTTCCTGTACGGTAATTGGAGAAGAAGCTAAAAGGCAACTAGAGAAATTACTTGCTTATGAAAATGCAAATCAGGAATGTCAAAAGGCTATAGCCCCAATTCATGAGACAGGGACTATTTTTGATTATTTGAAGGCTTGTTGCAATCTAGGATCAGAAACTCAAAAAATGCAAATGCTAGCTGAGACAATGATGCTTTACATGTGGAGGTAAGAACCATTTATAAAGGGACTGCCCTAAGAAAGTGAATTTAAAAAAAAATCTCCAAAAGTCTGCCCCCGCTGCCGTAGAGGAATGCATTGGGCCAAAGAGTGTAAATCTAAATTTGATATTGAAGGAAAACCTATTTCAGGAAACTCCAAGCAGGGGACCCCCCAGGTCCCCTTCAACAAAAACCAGGGGCAAATTCCATCTTTTCCCTCAAACCCTCAACATCCAGCAGTGCTGCCATCAATATACCAGCCCTAAATGACTTTCTCCTTTACCCTCAAGCAGTCCCCTCTAGAATACCTACCAGACTTTTTGGGCCCCTGCCCCCACAAAACTTTGGTCTTTCACTTGGCCAATCTAGTTTGACTTCTAAAGGAATTACTGTTCACCCTGGAGTAATTGATTCAGATTATAAAGGAGAAATTCAAATTATGACGTCATCTCAGATTTTATGGCAATTTAAAAAGGGGGATAAAATCACTCAATTACTCCTTCTACCTTACATTTCTATTAACTCTTCTAATAATGTACGGACAGGCGGATTGGGCAGTACAGATCAAAAACAGTCCTTATGGACATCATTGGTATCTAAATTTGCCCGACCAGATATAAATATCAAAATTAATGGTAAAAGATTTTCTGGTCTCCTTGATACTGGATTGAGGCCCAAATCCTGGCCTATACATTTATGGCCCAAATCCTGGCCTATACAAAAAATCTCTTGCCAAATTGCAGGGATTTCTCAAACCAAAGTACAAGAGGTTTATCAGAGTACTCAAATTTATCCATGTGAGGGACCAGAAGGCCAACCTGCAACATTAAGACCTTATGTGATAGATGCACCCCTTAATCTAATAGGAAGGGACTTACTTATGCAATGGCAAACTCAGATATACATTCCACATTTTTCCTAGGGGCCACTGCTCATTTAACAAATAATACAATTATTAAAATAACTTGGAAGAATGATGAGCCTATTTGGACAGAGCAGTGGCCCCTCACAAAAGAGAAATTACAGGCGGCTAAGGTGGGCTTCCCTGGTGGCTCAGAGGGTAAAGCCACTGCCTGCAATGTGTGAGACCTGGGTTCAGTTCCTGAGTCAAGAAGACCCCCTGGAGAAGGAAATGGCCACCCACTTCAGTACTTTTGCCTAGAAAATCCCATGGACAATGAAGCCTGGTGGGCTACAGTCCATGGGATCACAAAGAGTCGGACATGACTGAGTGACTTCACTTTCACAAGGAACTCATAGATATACAACTAGAATTAAAGCATATTGAGGAATCCTGTTCTCCTTGGAATTCTCCTATTTTTGTTATAAAAAGAAATCTAATAAATGGCGTCTCCTAACAGATGTTAGAAAAGTTAATGCATCTATGAAACCTATGGGTGCATTACAACCAGGAATCCCATCACCTACACTATTCCTCAAAACTGGCATATTATTATTATTGATTTACAAGATTGCTTTTTAAATATACCTTTACACCCTTTAGACCAAGATTCGCCTTCTCCCTCCCTTATCCTAATCATATCGGACCTCATAAATGATACCAGTGGACTGTACTGCCACAAGGGATGATGAATTCTCCCACCATGTGCCAGTATTACGTAGCTAAAGCCCTTGAGCCTGTGAGAAAACAATTTCCTGACTTTCTTGTTATCCATTATATGGATGATATATTGTTTTCGGCTCCATCCGTTTTAGAAACTCAACACATGTTTGATATAGCTCAACAATGCTTAAAAAACTCTGGATTAATCATTGCCCCTGAAAAAATTCAAACCTCTACACCTTACCATTACTTAGGGTCTGTTGTTAATAGACAACGTATTACTCCCCAACTAACTCAGATCCATACTGATAAATTATCAACCTTAAATGATTTTCAAAAGCTCTTAGGTGATATAAATTGGATTAGACCTTCTTTAGGCATTGCTAATTATCAACTGAATAACCTATTTAATACTTTAAAGGAGATCCTGATTTAAATAGCCCTCATTCACTTTCTCAAGAGGCATGAGAGGAACTCTATTTGGTGCAAAATAAATTACAAAAACAATGTCTTACTTGCATCAAACTAGATTTGCCTCTAGTATTATTTATACTCCCCTCTCTCCATTCTCCCACAGGGCTTCTTGCCCAACAACACCCAGTAGAATGGATCTATACCCGTTTTAGGGGAATAAAGTCATTTACACCCTACCTTGATTTAATTGCGCTAATCATTATAAATGGAAGAAATAGGACTAAAACTCTGATTGGCTCAGATCCTCATAAAATTGTAATACCTATCAATAAATCTCAATTTGAGAACACATTACAAACTTCTACCAATTTTCAAATAGCTTTTCTGGAATATTTTGGAGAAATTTCATTTCATTATCCTTCTGGTAAGCTGTGGAATTTCTTCAAAAATACTGAATTTATTATTTCTCACATTATCAGCTCACAGCCTATACCACAAGCTGAGGTTTTTTATATAGATGGGACTAAAAACACCAAAGCTTCTTTCTGGTCTCTTAAGGAATATAAAGTCTTTTATACTAAATTTCATTCTGCTCAACAAAATGAATTATATGCTCTTATTCAAGTTATTTACATCCTTACCCCATTAATATAGTATCTGTATAGTATAGTATACAGTATAGTATATAGTATATAGTATAATATAGTATAGTATACCCCATTAATATAGTCTCTGATTCTATATATTCAGTTTTTGTATTAAAAAATATAGAAACCTCCACCATAAACTCCAATCAACCTATTATTCAACAACTCTTTTTCAAACTACAATCTGTTATTAGAAACCACAATTCTCCCATTTATATTACACATATTCGAGCACATTCTTGTCTGCCCGGCCCCATGACCTATGATAATGAGCAAGCTGATAAACTGGTCTCTTTTGCTACTCCGGAGGAACAGCATGCTCTGTTGCATAACAATGCTGGCTCCCTACACCAGCTATGGAAAATCCCATACCGCCAGGCTAAAGAAATTATTAGTAATTGCTCTACTTGTAGACCCCTACATCTTCGACCCATCGCACAAGGTATTAATCCTCGCGGTTTGCAACCTAATGAACTATGGCAAATGGATGTAACTCATTGCCCTGAACTTTCTCCATCTTCTTTCCTACACGTCTGTTTCGATATGTCAGACGATACAAATTCCTCTTTTATCTGGGCCACACCTCTTCACGGTGAGGCTACACAACATGTTATCACTCACTTGTTAGCTTGTTTTGCTGTAATGGGAACACCTAGCTCTATTAAAACAGACAATGGCCCTGCCTATATTTCTAGACACTTTAAACAATTTTTACAATCTTTTTCTATTAAACATATTACAGGTATTCCTTATAATCCACAGGCACAAGACATAGTCGAACGAATACATCACACACTAAAGTTACAAATAAAAAAATTAAAAAGGGGAATACACAGGAACACTACTGTCTTCCTTATCTAAAGCAGACTTTACTAGATTCCAACATAAGATATTTTCTAAACCTATAACTATTGTTAATACAGCTTTATTTGTTTTAAATTTTTTAAACCTACCACAGGGAAATATTTTAACAAGGGCAGAAAGACATTTCGAGGAATTGAAGGACACTTCTCTTCCTCTGCCCATTTGGTACCAAGACGGGTTCAATAAACAATGGAAATCTGGGAAATTAATCTTACAGGGAAAGGGATATGCTTGTATTTCCCCAGATGGATCCAACAAACTCACATGGCTTCCTCTCCGAAAGATTCGACCCAAGGGGGCCCCCGGCATTCAAAATGGAGATGAAACAACAAGAACCCCAGGAGGAAGAAATTCCAATACGGGCCATGGCGGCTCTAAAGATCTCCAGGAAGCACCGCCCTCGGCGGCATCAACCCTATGATCTCCCCACTTGGGGACAAATAAAAACCCTTACTAATAAAGCTGAAGATTTGATCTCTCAACAGGGAATGCCTCGGAGTCCTGAATACATTTTCCTGGCAATGCTCAGCTTGCTAGCCTGTGCCTCCCCGCCATTCGAGCTCTGATTAATCAGACTCAACTGGGCTTACTTACCCAACCCCCCTTTTTTTGCAGGTCATAAAATAGATGGAGAAAAGACCGATAGTATCAACCAATGACTCCACCCACATGCCCCCTCCCTGGAACCCTCACACCCTGGGGAGAAAGACTTAAGAGGAGAGGCACACCTTTCCCAGGGCTGAGGAATCCAGGCATTTCCTTCATTAGTTTTTCAATATGGTGATAAGTACCCTCTTCCTTCTTATGAACCATATGGTAAAAAGTGATTGTTTACAACTCTCTCTCTTTAATAGGGATCGCCTTATGTTTTGTAAGTCTGGAATTTTAATCTTTATCTTTGCTGAGAATAACTACCTTGTAAGACAGTATATATGCCCACACCATGTTGATTAAAACACCTTTGCTCCATCAGAGCTTTGGTCCCCGTGTCTTTCTTTCCTTCTCTCTCTCTTTCAGGCTAATTCCTTGGAGCGCGGAGGCCCGCTGAGCTCACTTTCTTGCCCAGGCTTCTAAGACCCTCTCGAGAAGGCGCACTGTGCCTTCACCCACTCGAGAGGGCGCCTGGTGCCTACGTGCAGCAGTGCAAGCTCTAAGAACAGGGCTTTATTGGCTTTCCGTGTAAACCAGGGGATATCAACCTCTTTCTCTCTCTTTATTATCGTTGACTCCAGATCACCAGGTTCCAGTCCATTAAAGGACCAACATAAATGTGCAGAACATCTAAATATTAATAGCTATTTCTCCAAAGAAGACATACAGATGGCCAACAGGCACAAGAAAAGATGCTCAACATCTCTAATTATTAGAGAAATACAAATCAAGACAAAAATGAGGTACCACTTCATACCAGTCAAAATGCTAATCATCAAAAAGCCTACAATTCAAATGCTGGAAAGAGTGTAAAGGAAAAAGAACCCCACTACACTGTTGGTAGGAATGTAATGTAAACTGCTGCAACCACTATACAAGACAGTATGGAGTTTCCTTAAAAGACCAAAAACTAGAGTGGCTATATGATCCAACTATTCCACTCCTGGACATATATCCAGAAGAGATGAAAACTCTAATTTAAAAAGATCCCTGCACACTGATGTTCACAGCAGCACTATTTACAATAGCCAAGACATGGAAGCAATCTAAATGTTCACTGACAGATGAATGGATAAAGATGTGGTATGTATACACACATATATACACATCTTACAATGGAATATTAGTCATAAAAGAATGAAGTTTTTCCTACTATATAGCACATGGAACTATATTCAATATCCTGTGATAAAACATAATGGAAAAGAATATGTACATATATGTATAACTGAATCACTTTGCTATACAGTAGAAATTAACACAATATTATAAATCAACTATACTTCAATAAAATAAAATTTAAAAACAGAATGAAATATTGCCACTTACAGCAAAAGGAATGAACCTAGAGACTATCACACTAAGTGAAGTATAATTCACTTAGATTATTACACTAAGTGAAGTTTTTTCTACAAAACAGAAATAGATATAAACACCAAAAAACAAACTTTACAGTTACCGAAGTAGAAAGTTAAGGGGAATAAATTGGGAGTTTGGAATTAACAGATACACACAACTATATATAAAACAGAAAATAAAGATCTATTGTACAGCACAGGGAACTATATTCAGTATCTTATAATAATCCTATAATGGAAAAGAATCTGAAACACATATATAAAGCTGAATCACTCTGCTGTACACCTGAAACACTGTAAAGCAACTGTACCTCAATTAATAAAGGGCTTCCTTGGTAGTCCAGTGGTTAAGAATATGCCTACCAACACAGGCGATACAGGTTCCAATCCCTGGTCTAGGTAGATTCCACATGGCATGGAGCAACAAAGCCCATGAATCACCACTACTGAGCCCAGGCTCTAGAGCCCACAAGTAGAACTATTGACACCCATACACCCTATAGCCCCTGTTCCGCAACAGTGAGAAACACATGTGTTGCAACTACGCAGTAGCCCCTTCTCATTGCAACTAGAGAAAGGCTGTGCACAGCAAGGAAGACCCAGGGCAACCAAAATTTAAAAAGCAATTAAAAAACAATTAAAAAAATTTTTTATTAAAGAAAAAAAAGAAGAAGAAAAAGAAACAAAGAAGAC
Organism: Odocoileus virginianus; assembly: GCF_023699985.2. NCBI lineage: Eukaryota > Metazoa > Chordata > Mammalia > Artiodactyla > Cervidae > Odocoileus > Odocoileus virginianus. The sequence continues at coordinate 2,414 of NW_027224531.1, read as the reverse complement.
AGCCTGGGCCAGACGTTTCTCTAACTACAACATTAAATATTGTGTTCATTCTGTACAAATAATAAAAGCATATACGTTATCTCCATTTGCATCCTGGCTTCTAACTAATGACCATTCCATATAGAGTGGCATTACTATAGTCACTTGAAAATTATAAACCGATGACATGAAAAGAAAATATCAGATGAAAACTCAGGAAAGTCTTAAGGTCAAAGTAGAAAAAATTATTATTAAAAAATATAGATGATAGGAATATTACACATATTGTAAACAAAATAAACAAAGTAACCTATTTTGAAGTCTGGGAAGAAACAATGGGAATGGTATGTGTAGCAGAGACTGCTATTTGTCTATTAATATGCACTGCCCCCCTTCTTGCTTTATTAACTATAATCTCTTACTCTTAGCCAAGTACATGACTGCCAGCCAAGGACAACATTTCTGTCTCACTTATCATTAGGTCTCTAGTCTAACTTTTCCTGTTCCTGCAGGCTGGAAGGTAGTAATGTAGAATGCTGAAGCACCAATATTAAATGAGATAAAAACTACATATTGACATGAAAGATTATCAAGATGCAAGAAACCTGGGTCCCTAGCACTGCAAAACCTGCCTTAAATATATCTGCTCTATTATGTCAGAGAAGTTAAGAAAATACAACCTCCTCATTCAACTGAATACCATTTAAAACATGGTATCGTTAATTTATGAAGTGTCAGAGCATCCCTCACAGACCAGCTGCTGAACCTGTGCTTGAACCAGAAAAGTGCTTACTAACTAAACACAGACCAACCAGAAACAGCTGCCATTTAACAAAATATTAGCATGTACATACTCACATACATTCAGATTATTCTTGTATATGAGTATGATCTTCCATAAGTCCATTACTGTAAATGACATGAAAGTGACTAATAATAAGCACAACTTTGTAACATAAGGCTATTTTTTTTTTAGTTCTACCACTTATTGCTACCAACCCATCTCCCTCCACCCTCGTGCACACATGCTCAGTCATGTAACCCCATGGACTGCAGCCCGCCAGGCTCCTCTGTCCATGGACTTTTCCAGGCAAGAATACTGGAGTGGGTTGCCATTTCCTTCTCCAACATAAGGCTATTTTAAAACCTTGATACTTACTGACACATTAGCACTATCACTGCTTGCAGTCTCACTGCTTTTTCAATAATCTGATTAAAAAATTGAAAAAGTTAAAATTTGGCTCTTGTATTTGCAAAATTATAAGTGTAAATGTCTAGACTTGTACATAGACTTATACATCCACATGTACAGGAGCTACATATGATATGGCATTTCTATGGTTTATAATGTAAGCATGAATTTTAAATGCAAAGTGGTATTACGCGGTGATTCCCAACCTTCAAACACTTAACAAACTCTTTACTATAAAGGACTATTGACTCCCAGAGTATACTAGGATTCTCTATAGATAAAGTAAGCAGTGGCTAGTATATATGAACAAATTTTTAATATAGGTAAATATTTTCTGGTTAAGAAAATGCAAAAGTATGTAATAGTTGGAGAAGGAAATGGCAACCCACTCCAGTATTCTTGCCTGGAGATCCATGAATGCAGGACCCTGGTGGGCTACAGTCCATGGTGTCTCAAAGAGTTGGGCAAGATTTAGCAACAAAACAATGTAATATTTACCAAACAGAGAATAAGTTTTTATCATTTATGTTTTCTTCTGAATTAGCAGATAACAAAAGCAGAAGTAATGTCAAGAGAAAACCTTAAAATATTTTCTGAATTTAGTAAGTTCAAAAGAGGCTCTGATTCTTGAAAAGATGGGGAACCCACTGGTCTACTGGAAAGGCTCAGCAGGTAAAAAAACCTGAAGACCCATATCCAGTTACTGAGTTAACTAATTCTCTGCAAATGATTTAATTGTATCCATATGTATAAAGTGTACTGGTAATTGCCATCCTATTTCATAAGGTTGTTATGTGATAAAATTATATTATAGTTATTAATATTAAGCAATAATCATAAAAGTAATTTCAAAAGTAAATGTATACAAGTGGGTAAAGCAGAAAACATTAAATAAAAACATAAGAAATTTTCACTTTTTATATCTGCATTATGTTTTTTAAATGACCATATATGCAATTGTACAATTAAAAGAAAATTTAAAAATATAAATATATTATACACATTTAAAGACTAAACTTTCCATCCTACGTAGATCTTCAAAGATAGACTCTCCATGGGATCCTGCATGCTACAACTAAAGATCCTTCATGCCACAACTAAGACCCAGCACAGTCAAATAAATATTTGTGTGTGTGTTGCAGGGGGCGGGAGGGGACGACAACTGTGTCACCTATGGAAGTGTGATAGACAATATCACTAAGCCTCTAATTTTCTTAATACTTGGCACAAAATTTGAATAGAG
>NW_027224530.1:0-15963 GCF_023699985.2 Odocoileus virginianus | reverse complement strand
ATGGTCTTTTTCTTTCTGGCTTTACTTCGCTATGTATTAATGGGGCTCCAGTTTCATCCATTAATTAGAAAAACTGATTCAAATGAATTATTTTATGGCTGAGTAATATTCCATGGTGGTATATGTACCACAAATTCTTTAACCATTCATCTGCTGATGGGCATCTAGGTTGCTTCCATGTCCTGGCTATTATAAAACAGTGCTGCGATGAACATTGGGGTGCACGTGTCTCTTTCAGATCTGGTTTCCTCGGTGTGTATGCCCAGAAGTGGGATTGCTGGGTCATATGGCAGTTCTATTTCCAGATTTTTAAGAAATCTCCACACTGTTTTCCATAGTGGCTGTACTAATTTGCATTCCCACCAACAGTGTAAGAGGGTTCCCTTTTCTCCACACCCTCTCCAGCATTTATTGCTTGTAGGACTCTTTGCGATCAGCAAGCCCATCCTGACTGGTGTATAATGGTACTCATTGTGGTTTGATTTGCATTTCTTTAATAATTAGTGATATGATGCACCTTTTCATGTGCATCTTGTTCATCTGTATGTCTTCCTTGGAGAAATGTCTTGTTGGTTCTTTTGGCCATTTTTTGATTGGGTCATTTATTTTTCTGGACGGTGATCTGGAGGTGATTGTTGTATATTTTTTTTGAGGGATGAATACTTTGTCGTTGCTTCGTTTGCTATTATTTTCTGACCAATCTGAGGGCTTCTCTGTCGTTTCACAACTCGCTTTAGTTTCCTTTGTTGTGCAAAAGCTTTTTAAGTTTAATTAGGTTCAAATTTGTTTATTTTTTGCTTTTGTTTCTAATATTCTGGGATGTGGGTCATAGAGGATCCTGCTGTGATTTATGTCGGAGAGTGTTTTGCCTATGTTCTCCTCTAGGAGTTTGATAGTTTCTGGTCTTACATTTAGATCTTTAATCCATTTTGAGTTTATTTTTGTGTATGGTGTTAGAAAGTGTTCTAGTTTCATTCTTTTACAGGTGGTTGACCAGTTTTCCCAAGCACCACTTGTTAAAGAGGTTGTCTTTTTTTCCCTTTGATATATCCTGTTGCCTCCTTTGTCAAAGATAAGGTGATCCTTAGGTTGTGGATTTATCTCTGGCTTTCTATTCTGTTCCATTGATCTCTATTTATTTCTTTGTCGCCACGCAGTACCATACTGTCTTACTGACTGATTGGCTTTGTAGTAGTATCCACTAGTTGTAAGTCATGGCAGATGTTTCCTCAAGTTCATTCTTCTTTATCTGGATTCACTCTTTGGACTGTATTCGTGGTAGTCTTTTTGTAATTTCCATTCAAAATTGTTATAATTATTTGCTTCTCGTTCTGTTGAAAAATACTACCGGTTGGTAGTTTATATGGATTTGCATTGAATCGATAGATTGCTTTGGGTATTAGTATAGCAATTTTGACAATATTGATTCTTCCCAATCCAATGAAATGGTATATTTCTCCATCTGTTTGTGTCCTCTTTGATTTCTTTCATCAGTGTTTTATAGTTTTCTATGTATAGGTCTTTTGTTTCTTTAGGTAGATACACTCCTAAGTATTTTATTCTTTTTGTTGCAATGGTGAATGGTATTGTTTCCTTAATTTCTCTTTCTGTTTTCTCATTGTTAGTGTATAGGGATGCAAGAGATTTCTGTGTGTTAATTTTATATCCTGCAACTTTACTGTATTCGTTGATTAGCTCTAGTAATTTTCTGGTAGAGTCTTAGGGTTTTCTATGTAGAGGATCATGTCATCTGCAAACAGAGAGAGTTTCACTTCTTCTTTTCCTATCTGGATTCCTTTTACTTCTTTTTCTGCCCTGATTGCTGTGGCCAACACTTCCAAAACTATGTTGAATAGTAGTGGTGAGAGTGGCCCTAGCATGAGTTTGGAAGTTTACCTTGTTCTGCAATTTTCTGGATAGAGTTTGAGTTAGATTGGTGTTAGCTCTTCTCTAAATTTTTTGTGAATAGAATTCAGATGTGAGCCATTTGGTCCTGGGCTTTGGTTTGCTGGGATGATTTCCTGTTTACAGTTTCGATTTACATGCTTGTGATTGGGTGTTTGTAAGATCTTCTATTTCTTCCTGGTTCTGTTTTGGAAAGTTATACTTCTCTAAGAACTTGCCATTTCTTCCTGATGGCCCATTTTATTGGCATAGAGATGCTGGTAGTAGTCTCTTATGTTCCTTTTGTATTGCAGTGTTGTCTGTTGTGATCTCTCATTTTCGTTTTCTGAAATTTTGTTAATTTGGTTCTTCTCCCTTTGTTTCTTAATGAGTCTTGCTAATGGTTTGTCAATTTTGTTTATTTTTTCAAAAAACTAGCTTTTAGCTTTGTTAATTTTTGCTATGATCTCTTTAGTTTCTTTTGCATTTATTTCTGCCCTAATTTTTAAGATTTCTTTCCTTCTACTAACCCTGGGGTTCTTCATTTCTTCCTCCTCTAGTTGCTTTAGGTGTAGAGTTAGGTTTATTTATTTGACTTTTTTCTTGTTTCTTGCAGTTAGGGCTTGTAATGTATGAAATCTTCCCCTTTAACACTGGCTTTTACAGTGCCCCATAGGGTTTTGGGTTGGTGTGTATTCATTTTTCATTACATTTCTAGGCATATTTTGATTTCTTTTTTGATTTCTTCTATGATTTGTTGGTTATTCAGAAGCGTGTTGTTTAGGCCCTCCCCATCTTTATTATTTATGTTTGAATTTTTAGAATTTTTTCTCCTGTATTGAGATCTAATCCTTACGTGCACTGTGGTCGAGAAAAGATATTGACTGGAATGATTTCCCAATCTTTTTGGAATTTACCAGATAGATTTATGGCCTCAGGATGTGATCTATTCTGGAGAAAGGGTTCGTGTGCTCTTGAGAAAAAGTGAAGTTGATTGTTTTGGGGTGAAACGTCCTATAGATGTCAATTAGGTCTAGCTGGTCCATTGTGTCCTTTAAAGTTTGTGTTTCCTTGTTCATTTTATGTTTAGTTGATCCTATCCAGAGTTGTGAGTGGGGTATTAAAGTCTCCCACTATTATTGTGTTACTATTAATTTCCTCTTTCATACTCGTTAGCGTTTGCCTTACATATTGTGGTGCTCCTATGTTGGGTGCATATATATTTATAATTGTTATATCTTCTTCTTGGGTTGATCCTTTGATCATTATGTAGTGTCCATCTTTGTCTCTTTTCACAGACTTTATTTGAAAGTCTATTTTATCTGATATGAGTATAGCGACTCCTGCTTTCTTTTGGTCTCCGTTTGCGTGGAATATTTTTTTCCAGCCCTTCACTTTTAGTCTGTATGTGTCCCTTGCTTTGAGGTGGGTCTCTTGTAGACAGCATATATAGGAGTCTTGCTTTTGTATCCATTCAGCCAGCCTTTGTCTTTTGGTTGGGGCATTCAACCCATTTACATTTAAGGTAATTATTGATAGGTATGGTCCCGTTGCCATTTATTTTGTTGTTTGGGGTTCACGTTTATACCACCTTTCTGTGTTTCCTGTCTAGAGAAGATCCTTTAGTATTTGTTGAAGAGCTGGTTTGGTGGTGCTGAATTCTCTCAGCTTTTGCTTGTCTGTAAAGCTTTTGAGTTCTCCTTCATATCTGAATGAGATCCTTACTGGGTAGAGTAATCTAGGTTGTAGGTTATTCTCTTTCATTACTCTAAGTATGTCCTGCCATTCCCTCCTGGCCTGAAGGGTTTCTATTGATAGATCAGCTGTTATCCTTATGGGAATCCCTTTGTGTGTTATTTGTTGTTTCTCCCTTGCTGCTTTTAATATTTGTTCTTTGTGTTTGATCTTTGTTAATTTGATTAATATGTGTCTTGGGGTGTTTCGCCTTGGGTTTATCCTGTTTGGGACTCTCTGGGTTTCCTGGACTTGGGTGGCTATTTCCTTCCCCATTTTAGGGAAGTTTTCAGCTATTATCTCCTCGAGTAACTTCTCATGGCCTTTCTTTTTGTCTTCTTCTTCTGGGACTCCTATGATTCGAATGTTGGGGCGTTTCACATTGTCCCAGAGGTCCCTGAGGTTGTCCTCATTTCTTTTGATTCTTTTTTTCTTTTTTCCTCTCTGCTTCATTTATTTCCACCATTTTATCTTCTAACTCACTTATCCTATCTTCTGTCTCTGTTATTCTACTCATGGTTCCCTCCAGAGTGTTTTTGATCTCATTTATTTCATTATTAATTTTTAATTGACTTTTTAAATTTCTTCTAGGTCCTTGTTAAACATTTCTTGCATCTTCTCAATCTTTGTCTCCAGGCTATTTATTTGTAACTCCATTTTGTTTTCAAGATTTTGGATCATTTTTATTATCATTATTCTAAATTCTTTTTCAGGTAGATTCCCTATTTCCTCCTCTTTTGTTTGACTTGGTGGGCTTTTTTCATGTTCCTTTAGCTGTTGGGTATTTCTCTGCCTTTTCATCTTGTTTAGATTGCTGTGTCTGGAGTGGGCTTTCTGTATTCTTGTGGTCTGAGGTTCCTTTTTATTGTGGAGGTTTCACCGAGTGGGTGGGGTTGGACGTTTGATTTGTCAAGGTCTCCTGGTTAGGGAAGCTTGTGTCAGCGTTCTGGTGCGTGGAATTGGATTTCTTCTCTCTGGAGTGCAATGGAGTGTCCAGTAATGAGTTTTGCGATGGGTCTCTGTGTTAGGTGTGACTTTGGACAGCCTGTATGTTGACACTCAGGTCTATGTTCCTGCGTTGCTAAAGATTTGCGTGGTATGTCTTGTACTGGAGCTTATTGGCTCTTGGGTGGTGGTTGGTTTTGATGTAGGTATGGAAGCTTTTGGATGGTCTCTTATTCCTTAATGTTCCATGTAGTCAGGAGTTTTCTGGTTTTCTCAGGTTTTGGGCTTAAGTCTCCTGCCTCTGGATTTCAGTTTTATTCTTCCAATAGTCTCAAGACTTCTCCAACTATACAGCACTGGTAATAAAACTTCTAGGTTAATGGTGAAAAGATTCTCCACTGTGAGAGACAACCAGAGAGGTTCACAGAGTTACATGAAGAATAGCAGAGGGAGGAAGGAGATAGAGGTGAGCAGGAGGAGAAAAAGGGGACTCAAGAGGAGAGAGACATATCTACGCAGTTATGTGTTCCCAAAGTGTTCTCCGTAGCCCAGACGCCCACAAAATTTCACAGAGTTGGATTGGGAAGAGAAGGGGAAAGGAGGAAATAGAGGTGTTCTGAGGTAGAAAACAGAGAGTCAAAAGTGGGAGAGTAATCACCACACTCCTGAATAGAAATGGGAACTGAATATTGGATTCTTAAATGACCAAAATTTATATCACATACTACTGAAAAACAAAGATTAAAAATCTAGTGTAGAGGTTAGACTCTTTGAAATACAATATTTAAAAACAAAAACAAAAACACACAAAAAAATTTAGAAATGTATATGAAGTTCGGTTTAAAAATAGGGTTTCTCTCTCTCTCTCTTTTTTTTTTTTGCAAGGTTATAGTGAAATGAAAATGAAAATTAAAAAAAAATGAAAATGAAAATTAAGGAATAATAGAGGAGTATTAGAGGACTTTAAAAGGAAATAGGAGAGAAAAACAAGAAAAAGAAAAAAAAGAAAACAAAAATTTTTTCCCTAATTAAAAAAACTCTTAAAAATATATGAAAATGAAAGTTGAGGAGTAATGGGGGAGTAATAGGGAATTTTAAAAGAAAATGAAAGAGAAAAAATAAAAAATTAAAAAAAAGGAAAGAAAAAAAATTTTTTTTAATAAAAAAAATATATATACATATATATCTAGGAATTTCTCTGGAGTTGTTGTGGTCAGCGTAGGTTCAGTTCAATTTCCGATAGCTCCTCTTTCCAGCTTACACTTCTGGATATCTGTAGGCCCCTTCCGGTGTAGTCGGTGTTACCTTCAGGGATTTTAATCTGTTGCACCGGTCCTTTCTGAAGTGGTTCCCTTTGTTTATTTGGCTTCTGTTTGCCGTCTCTTTGGTGTCTAATTTCCGCCCTGACACAGGCGGGCGGAGGTGATCTCTTATTTAGGTTCTCTAGTTCAGTTCAGTCCTGCTACTTGGAGGGCAGGGCGCTGCAGACAGATACCGCTCTGTGTGGATAGCACTCACCGTGTTCCGGTCACACTGGGTTTGCCCCGCTCACGGGTGTCAGTGCTTTCGCCGTCTACACTGCTCAGGCTCCTGGCTGCTCTATATGGAGCGGGCCCTGCGTTGAGTGCGGTTCCAGTTTTCGGGTACTCCACAAAAGCGCAGATTCAGTTGCACCTGCGTTTTGTGCCTTCCCCGGCCTGAGCTGTTCAGGCAGCCAGAGGCTTGGGCGTACTCTCCCCGGGTGCAGCACGCCTTTTCCCTCCACGTTGAGCGGCCCAGGCAGCCAGAGGCTTGGGCGCACTCTGCCCAGATGCAGCGCACCTTTTCCCTCCACAGCGAGCGGCTCAGGCAGCCAGAGGCTTGGGTGCACTCTCCCCGGGTACGGTGCGCTTTTTCCCTCCTCGGCCCCAAGTTTTTTAAAACTTTCCCCCCCCCCCATAAAAACCCCCCAAAACCCCCCCTTAAACCCACCAAAAGGGGTTTTCCCCACTCACCATTTTTTCCCATATTTTTTACCCCCTTTAAAAAAATCTCCCCCCCCCCCCCCCCAAAAAAAAAACCCCTTTTTGGAAATTTTCCCAAAACACTTTTTTCTTTTTTAAAAAAGGGGCCCCCCTTTTTTTTGGGCCCCCCTATCCCCCTTTTCTTAAAAATTTAAAAAAAATCCCAATTCCTTGGTAATAAAGGGGCCCCCCCCTTTTTTTCGGACCCCCTTTAAAAACTTCCTTTTTTTGGAATAAAAATTTGATTTCCCCTAAAACCCCCCCCCCCCTTTTCCCCCAAAACCCGGGTTTTTTAGGGCCATCCCTGGCCGTAAAACCAAAAATTACCCCCAGGTTCCCCCCACAACTCTAAAAAAAAAATTCCCCTTTCCCCCCTTTTAAATCCGAACCCTGTTTCTCCAGAGCCATTGGGTTCCCGGAAACAAACCCCCAGGGGAGTTTATTTTTCCCTTTTTGGGGGAACCCCAGAGTTTTTTTTAAAAATTTAAAGGGGGTTGGGGGGTTCACCCGGCCCCCCCCCCCCCCCCCCGGGGCAAAACCCCCAAAAAATAGGGTTTCCTAGGGGGGCCCCGGGGTTTAGTTTTTTCTTTGAGAGGACAGGGGGCCCTTGCTAAAAGGGTTCGCATCCCATCTGGGGATTTAAAAACTTTAAGCAAAATCAGGGGGGCCCTCTAACCCAAATTTTGAAAACCCCCTTGAGGGCAAAAGGGGGCCCTTAAAAATAAGCCAGGGGGCCTCTATTTTCTAAAAATTTGGGTTCCCCGGGGGCACCAGGGGCTTCCTTTTTTTTTAAAATTTGGGGAAGGGGGTTTGGCGGGGGTTTTTCCCCAAGGAGGGGGAAAAAAAAATTGTTTTGGGGGGGGGTTGGGGAAATGGGGGGAAAACCCCCCGTTGATTTGGGGGGGTTGCGTTGCTGAGGTCTCCTCAGGGTCCCTCTAGACTTGTGACAGTGTTCTTGGGGACTGTCTCGAGATCCATCAAGCAAGTCGAGGCTCCTTACATGTTTGATGGGGATCACGGAATTGCTCTGCATGCAATGCAGGGGAATCGGGCCTCATCTCGCTTCGAGGGGGAAGTCTCATGGTTTTTCTCGAGTTGCGGCGGGAACCTGGGGTATATTCTCGAGTTATGGCGGGGATGGCCCTTCAAAACTCGTGTTTGTTCAGCGACGTCAGGACTCCTGTCTAGTTACGAGGGACACCTCAGGAATCTCTTCAAGGCTTTTTAGGGAAAAAGGGACAGCTTCTGAACGTGGTGCGGGAGACCTACGGCCCCTTTCCAGCAGCCACAGGGATATTGGGATTCCTATCAATGTTCAAGAGGAGTCAGGCATCGTCTCCTTTGGAAGCATTGAACTCCTCGTTCCTCTCGAGTTTCAAAGGGATGTGAGGCCTCCTGTAGAGATGAGGCGGGGAACTATGGCTTTCTCTAAGGTCTCCACAGGGGATTCAGACATCCCTTCATCTTGTGAGATGAAAGCCGAGCCTGCATTCAAGTCACTGCAGGGAAATCCGGCCTTATTTCGAGTCAGGGCATCTCGGTGTATATTCCACTTGAGGCAGCAAACTCAGGGTCCCTCCCACATCCGTATTGCTCTGAGAATCCTCTTCTTGAGGTGATTGTGGAAAGTTGTCATATCTCTTGAGTCTAAGCCAGGGAGTCAGCTCTCATCTCGAGAGAATTTGGGGTACATGGAGCATTCTTCGCGTTGCTGTGCTGAACTTGGTGTTCCTCTAGACTTGAGACGGTGTTCTCGGGGAATCTCTGGAGTTGCCTAAAGGAAGTCAAGCCACTGGTCGTGTTTGATGGGGAACGGGGGATGGCTCTGGAGTCAATGGCAGGGGAATCGGGCCTCATCTCGAGTTGATTTGGGGTACATGGAGTAATTTTCCGTTGCTGGGGTGACCTCAGGGTCCCTCCAGACTTGTGACAGTGTTCTTGGGACTGTCTCGAGATCCATCAAGCAAGTCGAGGCTCCTTACATGTTTGATGGGGATCACGGGATTGCTCTGCATGCATTGCAGGGGAATCGGGCCTCATCTCACTTCGAGGGGGAAGTCTCATGGTTTTTCTCGAGTTGCGGCGGGGACCTGGGGTATATTCTTGAGTTACGGCGGGGATGGCCCTTCAAAACGCGTGTTTGTTCAGCGACGTCAGGACTCCTGTCTAGTTATGAGGGACACCTCAGGAATCTCTTCGAGGCTTGGCAGGGCAAAAGGGACGCTTCTCGAGGTGAGGCGGGAGACCCAGGGTCCCTTTCCAGTAGCCACAGGGATATTGGGATTCCTATCAATATTCAAGAGAGTCAGGCATCGTCACCTTTGGAAGCATTGAACTCCGCGTGCCTCTCGAGGTGTCAAAGGGATGTGAGGCCTCCTGTCGAGATGAGGCGGGGAACTAGGTGCTTTCTCTAGGGTCTCCACAGGGGATTCAGACATCCCTTCATCTTGTGAGATGAAAGACGAGCCTGCATTCAAGCCACTGCAGCAAAATCCGCCTCCTTTCGAGTCAGGGCATCTCGGTGTATATTCCACTTGAGGCAGCAAACTCAGGGTCCCTCCCACATACCTATTGCTGAGAGAAGCCTCCTCTTGAGGTGCTTGTGGAAAGTTGGCATACGTCTTGAGTCTAAGCCAGGGAATCAGCTCTCATCTCGAGACGATTTGGGGTACACGGAGCATTCCTCGAGTTGCTGTGCTGAACTTGGTGTTCCTCTAGACTTGGGACGGTGTTCTCGGGGAATCTCTGGAGTTGCCTAAAGGAAGTCAAGCCACTGGTCGTGTTTGATGGGGAACGGGGGATGGCTCTGGAGTCAATGCAGGGGAATCGGGCCTCATCTCGAGTTGATGTGTGGTACACGGAGTTATTTCGCATTGCTGTGGTGTCCTCAGGTTCCCTCTATACCTGTGACCATGTTCTTGGGGACTCTCTCGAGATCCATCAAGCAAGTCGAGGCTCCTTACATGCTTGATGGGGATCACGGAATTGTTCTGCATGCAATGCAGGGGAATCGGGCCTCATCTCACTTCGAGGGGGAAGTCTCATGGTTTTTCTCGAGTTGCGGTGGGAACCTGGGGTATATTCTCGAGTTACGGCGGGGATGGCCCTTCAAAACTTGTGTTTGTTCAGCGACGTCAGGACTCCTGTCTAGTTACCAGGAACACCTCAGGAATCTCTTCGAGGCTTGGCAGGGCAAAAGGGACGCTTCTCGAGGTGAGGCGGGAGACCCAGGGTCCCTTTCCAGTAGCCACAGGGATATTGGGATTCCTATCAATGTTCAAGAGGAGTCAGGCATCGTTACCATTTGAAGCGTTGAACTCCCAGTGCCTCTCGAGGTGTCAAAGGGATGTGAGGCCTTCTGTCGAGATGAAGACGGGATCTGGGCTTTCTCTAGGGTCTCCACAGGGGATTCAGACATCCCTTCATCTTTTGAGATGAAAGACGAGCCTGCATTCAAGCCACTGCAGGAAATCCGGCCTTCTTTCGAGTCAGGGCATCTCGGTGTATATTCCACTTGAGGCAGCAATCTCACGGTCCCTCCGACATTCTATTGCTGAGAGAAGCCTCCTCTTGAGTTGCTTGTGGAAAGTTGGCATAAGTCTTGAGTCTATTCCAGGGAATCAGCTCTCATCTCGAGAGATTTGGGGTACACGAAGCATTCCTCGAGTTGCTGTGCTGAACTTGGTGTTCCTCTAAACTTGGGACGGTGTTCTCGGGGAATCTCTGGAGTTGCCTAAAAGAAGTCAAGCCACTGGTCGTGTTTGATGGGGAACGGGGATGGCTCTGGAGTCAATGCAGGGGAATCGGGCCTCATCTCGAGTTTATTCAGTGTTCACGGAGTTATTTCTCGTTGCTGGAGTGTCCTCAGGGTCCCTCTTGACTGGTGACCATGTTCTTGGTGACTGTCTCGAGATCCATCAAGCAATTCGAGGCTCCTTACTTCTTTGATGGGCAATACGCAATTCGTCTGCGTGCAATGCATTGGAATCGGACCTGATCTCACTTCGAGGGGGAAGTCTCATGGTTTTTCTCGAGTTGCGGTGGGGACCTGTGGTATATTCTCGAGTTATGGTGGGGATGGCCCTTCAAAACTCGTGTTTGTTCAGCGACGTCAGGACTCCTGTCTAGTTACGAGGGACACCTCAGGAATCTCTTCGAGGCTTGGCAGGGCAAAAGGGACGCTTCTCGAGGTGAGGCGGGAGACCCAGTGTCCCTTTCCAGTAGCCACAGGGATATTGGGATTCCTATCAATGTTCAAGAGGAGTCAGGCATCGTCACCTTTTGAAGCAGTGAACTCTGCGTGCCTCTCGTGTTGTCAAAGGGATGTGAGGCCTCCTTTCGAGATGAGGCGGGGAACTAGGGCTTTCTCTAGGGTCTCCACAGGGGATTCAGACATCCCTTCATCTTGTGAGATGAAAGACGAGCCTGCATTCAAGCCACTGCAAGGAAATCCGGCCTTCTTTCGAGTCAGGGCATCTCGGTGTATATTCCACTTGAGGCAGCAAACTCAGGGTCCCTCCCACATACCTATTGCTGAGAGAAGCCTCCTCTTGAGGTGCTTGTGGAAAGTTGGCATACGTCTTGAGTCTAAGCCAGGGAATCAGCTCTCATCTCGAGACGATTTGGGGTACTCGGAGCATTCCGTGTTCTCTGCTGAACTTGGTGTTCCTCTAGACTTGGGACGGTGTTCTCGGGGAATCTCTGGAGTTGCCTAAAGGAAGTCAAGCCACTGGTCGTGTTTGATGGGGAATGGGGGATGGCTCTGGAGTCAATGCAGGGGAATCGGGCCTCATCTCGAGTTGATTTGGGGTACATGGAACTCCTTCGCATTGCTGGGGTGACCTCAGGGTCCCTCTAGACTTGTGACAGTGTTCTTGGGGACTGTCTCGAGATCCATCAAGCAAGTCGAGGCTCCTTACATGTTTGATGGGGATCACGGAATTGCTCTGCATGCAATGCAGGGGAATCGGGCCTCATCTCAAGTTGATTTGGGGTACATGGAGCTCCTTCGTGTTGCTGGGGTGACCTCAGGGTCCCTCTAGACTTGTGACAGTGTTCTTGGGGACTCTCTCGAGATCCATCAAGCAAGTCGAGGCTCCTTACATGTTTGATGGGGATCACGGAATTGCTCTGCATGCAATGCAGGGGAATCGGGCCTCATCTCGCTTCGAGGGGGAAGTCTCATGGTTTTTCTCGAGTTGCGGCGGGGACCTGGGGTATATTCTCGAGTTACGGCGGGGATGGCCCTTCAAAACTCGTGTTTGTTCAGCGACGTCAGGACTCCTGTCTAGTTACGAGGGACACCTCAGGAATCTCTTCGAGGCTTGGCAGGGCAAACGGGACACTTCTCGAGGTGAGGCAGGAGATGCAGTGTCCCTTTCCAGTAGCCACAGGGATTATTGGGATTCCTATCAATGTTCAAGAGGAGTCAGGCATCGTCACCTTTTGAAGCAGTGAACTCCGCGTGCCTCTCGAGGTGTCAAAGGGATGTGAGGCATTCCGTCGAAATGAGGCGGGGACCTAGGGCTTTCTCTAGGGTCTCCACAGGGGATTCAGACATCCCTTCATCTTGTGAGATGAAAGACGAGCCTGTATTCAAGCCACTGCAAGGAAATCCGGCCTCCTTTCGAGTCAGGGCTTCTTGGTGTATATTCCACTTGAGGCAGCAAACTCAGGGTCCCTCCCACACACCTACTGCTGAGAGAAGCCTCTCTTGAGGGCTTGTGGAAAGTTGGCATACGTCTTGAGTCTAAGCCAGGGAATCAGCTCTCATCTCGAGACGATTTGGGGTACACGGAGCATTCCTCGAGTTGCTGTGCTGAACTTGGTGTTCCTCTAGACTTGGGACGGTGTTCTCGGGGAATCTCTGGAGTTGCCTAAAGGAAGTCAAGCCACTTGGTCGTGTTTGATGGGGAACGGGGGATGGCTCTGGAGTCAATGCAGGGAATCGGGCCTCATCTCGAGTTGATTTGGTGTACATGGAGCTCCTTCGCGTTGCTGGGGTGACCTCAGGGTCCCTCTAGACGTGTGACAGTGTTCCTTGGGTCTCTCTCGAGATCCGTCAAGCAAGTCGAGGCTCCATACATGCTTGATGGGGATCACGGAATTGCTCTGCATGCAATGCAGGAGAATCGGGCCTCATCTCACCTCGAGGGGAAAGTCTCATTGTTTTTCTCGAGTTGCGGCAGGGACCTGGGGTATATTCTCGAGTTACGGCGGGGATGGCCCTTCAAAAATCGTGTTTGTTCAGCAACGTCAGGACTCCTGTCCAGTTACGAGGGACACTTCAGGAATCTCTTCGAGGCTTGGCAGGGCCAAAGGGACGCTTCTCGAGGTGAGGCGGGAGACCCAGGGTCCCTTTCCAGTAGCCACAGTGATATTGGGATTCCTATCAATGCTTCAAGAGGAGTCAGGCATCGTCACCTTTTGAAGCAGTGAACTCCGCGTGCCTCTCGAGGTGTCAAAGGGATGTGAGGCATTCCGTCGAAATGAGGCGGGGACCTAGGGCTTTCTCTAGGGTCTCCACAGGGGATTCAGACATCCCTTCATCTTGTGAGATGAAAGACGAGCCTGTATTCAAGCCACTGCAAGGAAATCCGGCCTCCTTTCGAGTCAGGGCTTCTCGGTGTATATTCCACTTGAGGCAGCAAACTCAGGGTCCCTCCCACATACCTATTGCTGAGAGAAGCCTCCTCTTGAGGGGCTTGTGGAAAATTGGCATACGTCTTGAGTCTAAGCCAGGGAATCAGCTCTCATCTCGAGAAGATTTGGGGTACACGGAGCATTCCTCGAGTTGCTGTGCTGAACTTGGTGTTCCTCTAGACTTGGGACGGTGTTCTCGGGGAATCTCTGGAGTTGCCTAAAGGAAGTCAAGCCACTGGTCGTGTTTGATGGGAACCGGGGGATGGCTCTGGAGTCAATGCAGGGGAATCGGGCCTCATCTCGAGTTGATTTGGGGTACATGGAGCTCCTTCGCATTGCTGGGGTGACCTCAGGGTCCCTGTAGACTTGTGACAGTGTTCTTGGGACTGTCTCGAGATCCATCAAGCAAGTCGAGGCTCCTTACATGTTTATTTTTTTTTTTTATTTTTTTTCCATTTATTTTTATTAGTTGGAGGCTAATTACTTTACAGCATTGCAGTGGTTTTTGTCATACATTGAATTAGCCATGGATTTACATGTATTCCCCATCCCGGTCCCCCCTCCCACCTCCCTCTCCACCCCATCCCTCTGGGTCCTCCCAGTGCACCAGGCCTGAGCACTTGTCTCATGCATCCAACCTGGGCTGGTGATCTGTTTCACCCTAGATATACATGTTTCGATGCTGTTCTCTTGAAACATCCCACCCCCGGGTTCTCCCATAGAGTCCACAAGTCTGTTCTATACATCTGCATGTTTGATGGGGATCACGGAATTGCTCTGCATGCAATGCAGGAGAATCGGGCCTCATCTCGCTTCGAGGGGAAAGTCTCATGGTTTTTCTCGAGTTGCGGCGGGGACCTGGGTATATTCTTGAGTTACGGCGGGGATGGCCCTTCAAAACGCGTGTTTGTTCAGCGACGTCGGGACTCCTGTCTAGTTACGAGGGACACCTCAGGAATCTCTTCGAGGCTTGGCAGGGCAAAAGGGACGCTTCTCGAGGTGAGGCGGGAGACCCAGGTTCCCTTTCCAGTAGCCACAGGGATATTGGATTCCTATCAATGTTCAAGAGGAGTCAGGCATCGTCACCTTTTGAAGCAGTGAACTCCGCGTGCCTCTCGAGGTGTCAAAGGGATGTGAGGCATTCCGTCGAAATGAGGCGGGGACCTAGGGCTTTCTCTAGGGTCTCCACAGGGGATTCAGACATCCTTCATCTTGTGAGATGAAAGACGAGCCTGTATTCAAGCCACTGCAAGGGAAATCTGGCCTCCTTTCGAGTCAGGGCTTCTCGGTGTATATTCCACTTGAGGCAGCAAACTCAGGGTCCCTCCCACATACCTATTGCTGAGAGAAGCCTCCTCTTGAGGTGCTTGTGGAAAGTTGGCATACGTCTTGAATCTAAGCCAGGGAATCAGCTCTCATCTCGAGACGATTTGGGGTACACGGAGCATTCCTCGAGTTGCTGTGCTGAACTTGGTGTTCCTCTAGACTTGGGACGGTGTTCTCGGGGAATCTCTGGAGTTGCCTAAAGGAAGTCAAGCCACTGGTCGTTTTGATGGGGAACGGGGGATGGCTCTGGAGTCAATGCAGGGAATCGGGCCTCATCTCGAGTTGATTTGGGGTACATGGAGCTCCTTCGCGTTGCTGGGGTGACCTCAGGGTCCCTCTAGACTTGTGACAGTGTTCTTGGGGACTCTCTCGAGATCCATCAAGCAAGTCGAGGCTCCTTACATGTTTGATGGGGATCACGGAATTGCTCTGCATGCAATGCAGGGGAATCGGGCCTCATCTCGCTTCGAGGGGGAAGTCTCATGGTTTTTCTGGAGTTGCGGCGGGGACCTGGGGTATATTCTCGAGTTACGGCGGGGATGGCCCTTCAAAACTCGTGTTTGTTCAGCGACGTCAGGACTCCTGTCTAGTTACGAGGGACACCTCAGGAATCTCTTCGAGGCTTGGCATGGCAAAAGGGATGCTTCTCGAGGTAAGGCGGGAGACCCAGGGTCCCTTTCCAGTAGCCACAGGGATGACAGAGGATGAGATGACTGGATGGCATCACCGGCTCGATGGACATTAGTTTGAGTAAGCTCCAGGAGTTGGTGATGGACAGGGAGGCCTGGCATGTTGTGATTCATGGGGTCGCAAAGAGCTGGACACGACTGAGTGACTGGACTGAGCTGAACTGAACTGAAGGAGTGACTGTTGTCTGCATAATCAAAACTGGCCACATAGGTGGCCTCACCAGCGAGAGGGAAAGAGTTTAGACAAAACTGGTTTTGTCTGCCAAATATTAACCCAGAAGTTTACAAAAGTCTAGTAACCATATTTAACTGAGGAGCCAAAGCATGCCATTGCCCCCTGGATAGCCACCCACCCAGCTAAAACTTGGGGATACATTCGGGAAAAGGAGGGCCTCTTACTAGGAGGAACAAGGAGAGAATGAATATAGATGATAGTAGTTTCAGCCACAGTTCAAATCGTTTTGTCCACCCGAGTATCCATGTACAGTATTTTTTCTATACAGTAAGATAAATGTGTTCAGTATTAGTTACTCAGACATGTCCGACTCTTTTGTGACCCCGTGGATTCTAGCCTGCCAGGCTCCTCTACCCCTGGGATTCTCCAGCCAAGAATACTGGAGTGGGTGGCCATTCCCTTCTCTAAGGGATCTTCCCAACCCAGGGGTCAAACCTGGGTCTGCTGCATTGCAGGAGGAGGGTTCTTTCCCATCTGAGGCACCAGGAAAGCTACTCATCCATTA
>NW_027224529.1:0-16841 GCF_023699985.2 Odocoileus virginianus | reverse complement strand
TGTAAAAAAGGTGTACATATAACATATATGCACATATTACGTATCTTTTGCTCTTTTGCCTGCGCCACATCTGGAGGGCGCTTGCGTAGTATTTTAGTACACACATCCGACTGGTATTTTCTTCTTTAGAGGGTAAGGAGACAATATCCCGATATTTTACATATATATATAAAAAATATTATGCATATTGTAAGTGAAACGCCTTTCCCCTAAAAAAGACTGTACTTTCCTTTCCAATTCAGAATCAGCCTTTTTTACTACAGTAGTTTACGAAACGAAAACTCGATCTTTTTCCTGCGGGGGCAGGGAAGTGCCTATTCCGTACTGTTTACCCCTATATATATATATATAAAATTTTTTATATTATCAAGAATCGCGAACACCTCGCCTGCAGTAACGCTAGAAAGAGATATTACCTTTGCGTGGGGGACGCGTCATAGACGCGATACTTTTTTCTGACAATGCGGGAAGTATCCCCGTCTGGATGGACTACATTTGACCATAGACAGGTAAAATTATAAAAAAAAAAAAGGCGGGCGTTTGTACAATGGAGGGGGAAACTTCAGCACGAAGCATGAGCAAATGTGGTTTGTGGCTTTACATACCAGGGCACTGGCTGGCCGTGTCTGTGTGCGGACAACATATTTCTGAACATATATATGTTGGTTCTATTATAAAGTAAAAATTATATATATTTTGCTTTGTATGGACAAAAAGGGTTGGATGCGTTAGAAATTCGCGCGCAGAACCCGGAACACAAAGATATACACCTGTATATGTACGTAGGCGGAAAAGTAGAATGGGTGAGCACGCAGCGACGTGATATATGTGGTCACTTTCATTGTGAAAGGGAGCATAGTAGGGAAAAGAGAAAAATGTCGAAGAGAATGGGCATCTGTCAAAAGAGGAGGACGGGCAAAGAAGAAGAATAATAATAATAGGAAGACAGTACGCAGCCATTGATTGAAGAGAATCTATCAGGCGAAAAGGCAGACATGTAGCAGGAAATCCGAGGGCACATGCTCGTTGCCTTTTCGTAGTGTTCCATGGACAGAAGACCGTAAAGTCGAGAAACCGGCAGCAATATAGCAAAAGCTAAGGACGGAGAAAAGCTAGTCCCACGAAATCTTGAAGCGAAAGACTTAAGAGAACGGAGCTTCCAACCGAAAAACAATTAGCCTTGTGACACTTTTTCTTTGACAAGAACACGTGGACAGAATCCATAGCTGTATCTGTACGTCTGTTCACATGCTCATATATTGTATGTATATATATGTATGCATATATGCCTGCATGTACGACAGAGAAGGAACTGAAAAACCAGTCGAACTTACTACACTTCATATCAGCTACACGAGGAGGAGAAAGACGAAGAAACTACACAAACGATGACAGAGAAAAAACGAACAGCACATACAAGTGGGTTGCCGAGAAAAGCGAAAGAGAAGAATCTGTACAGCTTGGTGAGTAACGGTGACGAGCAGAGCAACGCAGAGAATGTACTTACAGTAGGGATACAGGCTGGCACATGATATACTTTTTCTACTGTCCAATCCGCAGGAGAATGAATCCGGTGGTAGTCGTGAGGAGAGAGATGATGAACAATAACATTAAGCCGATTATTCGCATCCTGAAGATGCACAGCTACTTTCGCCTCATTCCCGTACAAAAAGTCTGATAAAAGGAAATTTCTGTCTTTTATCTGCAGGAAACAGTAGAACAAAACATGTAGCATAAGCAGAAGGGCAGGGTTGACGGATTGACTCATGCAGCGGGACGAGAGGCAGAAGATAAAGCGGTACGATAAGCATCCAAAGGGGAGACGCTTATAATCCAGGACCTCCAGCTCCAAGCAAGGAAGATACATACATGTATATATAAATATATATATGTATATACATGTATACACAGCTGTCTTGCGAGCAAAACAGAAAACTCCTTTGCATCTCGCGTCGTCCATTTGCAGGCAAAAAAGAAGGAGCACATTTATGTCCAAACGTCAAAACGTCCTGCTTTCACAGAGCGCAGGAAGGAAAACAGTGAAAAAGGCGGCTGCCATTCCATCAGCCGGAAACAGGTACAGCTCCGTCTCATATATGCAGACCAAATGGGAGCTTTCCTGCAGTGACATTTTTTCTCTGTGTAAGTGTGTTGTAAGTGTATGCCTGGTGAAGTCCAGACAGAGAAGATTTTATCATCATCAATGAAAACCTGCATGTCTACATACTTACGCATATATATATATATATATGTAGGTACGTAGACATATATACATACATATATAGATATATATATATATATGTATAGGTGTCTATATACAGATCCGGACGTACGTATACATATACGTCCACTGGAACACATGACAAAAAGAAAGACATTTGGGCATACAGGGACTCTCTCACGATTTTACAGCACGCAAGACTTCAAAAAAGAAAAAGAGTATGTATGTAGTCACAGGCTTTGCATCTTGCTTCTATGTGTATACGATTTACGTGTGTACGTGGAAAAGCAGATCGACAATTAAGAGGTTTTTCTCATAGACGAGGAACCGTACGCCGACATCTATGGATACTCGGTTACACAAGTGTATATCCATATATATGTCTACAAGGAGAGAGAGAATTGAACACACGAATACTTCTCAAAAAAGCAATCTGCACTAGCTGACTGTCGTTCTCTTCCTTTCCTTGTACTCTTCTCCGTCATCTGTCTATACACGGGGAAGCGTGTATTCTTGCACGCCCACTGGTACATCCCCTTACGGGGATTCAAAATGGGCATATACATGCACGTATATGTATATATACCCACTGGCACGCAACCAAGGTGCTCTATGTCTTACAATAACATATGTGCGTGTACCGCTGCCTCACAGTTACCGCTAGACCTGCGCTAAAGTCGTGTTTCGCTCTTCTCTTCTTCTCGTCGTCCTCTCTATCGCTGTCTCTATGGGCCACGATATCTATATAGGTATCTGTGTGCATCTTATACATGTATATAAACAGGTGTGTATACGAACACGTATATATGAGAGTTCATAAATGCGTACGTACGTAGGCATACGTATATATGTGTATGTATATGTATAATTATGTATATATATGGATATATATTACGTGTGTACACAAGTACACAGGGACTCATAGATATATCAGTAAGGGAGCAAAACCCATTTTGCTGTGAGTACAGGTAGAAGTTGAGCGTGCAGCTTCTCCCTGAATGCCATTCCGTATGCAGATATACAGATATGCACATATATGTATACATATATATATATATATAAATTTATATATAGTAGACGTATCTCACGAGCATGTGCCCGCATAGAAGGATACAAACGTATACGTAAAACAAAAGCAGCCTCGCACGTTGTCACATGCACCCCTGCGCTTAGCCCACTTTTTGCGCCTCCGGATAGGTAAGCAGGCAGCCATGCGTTTGTAGTTCGCTTTTTATGGCTGCCAGGATATACATAGAAAAGAGAGATGCCGGCAACGATGTGAGGCATCCAGCGTATGCAAGCACCGCGTACAAGTGGTCTTCTGGAACATCCAGCGCACCGCCGCATTGATGCAGCTCGTCGCATCGCGTGTGGGACTCCTTCGCTGCAGACCGGACGCGTGGGAGATACGCAGTGGAAAGCGCTGCCGAGTCGGTAAGCGGCGCGGCACCTAGCAGGCGCCTACTGCCCTGACAGTAGCAGCAGTTCGAGTGACAGTGGCCGCAGCAGCAGTGATAGCAGGTTGCCGGAACACATACGGCTGCGACATGAAGAAACGAATGCAGTATTAAAGATGAGTGCTGCACAAATAGGGCTGTCTCTGTGCATGCTATGGGATCCAAGTTCCGATGGATTCTTACGGCGAAAACCGGCGCAACCTTCTTGTTGCATGACCTGTGTATCCGAATCACTTCCTTCAACAAACAATCGTATATCTGTGTTCATGCATGCATCTCTACATCCCTGTGTCTATACGCGTGTATCCGTCCGCGCATATACATATATATATATATATATATATATATTTGTGTATTGTAACAAAAGCCGGATAGTAGATCATATGTTTTGTAAAGGCCGCAGGACTGTCGTCTCATGCGGTATCCCTCTAGGTTTCACCCTCTCCCACAACCAGCCGGATGTATGTCCATGCATGCATCCCTACGTACCTATACCTGAGTGTGTCTCTTTAGCTACGTACATATATATATGTATATATCCGTATGGAAAAGTGGCAATGAAGATTCGAAGACCTTGAATTGGTAGTCAGTGTACTTTATTTCGCTTTGTAGATATGGGTTTACCTCTTGGAGACATTTGCGCAGGTGATATGTGTATAGAAGTCAAGTCTATGCGAGCAATAAGACACTATACGCCTGGCCAATGAGGAACCCTCCACACAGATATATATATAAGATTTATAAATAAATATGTATATATATATATATGTATATACGCACACTCGTCTACGTGTGCGAACGGCGACACGCCCGTCAACACATGCACAGCTAACTAAGAAGCTTGCAAAGAAGTGCAGCTACAGTTACACATGATCGCTTCTACGTGTAGACCAATCAATGCCTGAATATATATGTATATGTATGTATGTACATATATACTTCATACATATATGTAAGAACCAGGGTCTACGGCCAAGATACGCTAGTCGCTTCCGTGATATGTATGTACAGCACCGGTATCCGTATATACATTTACATATGTAGTAGGCTTATATACTCATGCAACAATGCGCCCCCGCTTGTAGTTTACCACAAACACATTCATATTTCTGGCTTGTGGTATGGAAACATCGTCACTATCCCCATCCGCATCAGGATCCAGCGTATACTGCTGCCGACTTACAGAACCTGCAGGCGCTGCTCGTATCCGGGCGCCTCGCGAGCACATATGCATACACACGCCTGTATTACTATATATGTCTATGTATGTATATGTGTATATACATTCACATATATATATATATATATATATATGTACCTCTTGTGCTGTTGTCTTCGACGCACGCGGCGGCATCGCTTAACTGGGGTATAGTAAAATCACGTACGTTGCTACTCTTATCAGGGGCCAGCTGGTACAAGTCTGAAATGACGGAATCTGCAGGAGATACGAGTACATCCCGCGGATTGATACGACGGAAAATAGGCGTATTTAAAGGCCTCGTGAAGACGCCTTCCACGGTGTCTGGATTTACGGCAGAATGATTAGGCACATTGTCCCACATACTGAAGAGTTCCTCCTTATCTAGGAACACACAGACGTCAAATAAGAAGGCAGAAAAAGTGGACAGCAGCACATACATATGTATTTATATGAGTCTAAATATACATTTACACATATATGTAGCATCGAAGCCGCGCCCTTCTCAACGGCTGCGGCAGGAGAGAACACAGCACTGTTGACACTGCAGCAGCCGCTACACGCGCACCTATGAGTATATATATCTGTACACATACATACACATGTATAAATATATTTTGGACTCCCGTAGGTCGGTCCACATCCCAGCACAGAAGCTTGGGCGCATAAGACTGTGCAGAAACGGTAGCAAAGAAAAAGCGAAAGAGAGGCACAGAGTTAGATGGAGAGGTAAAGGAAGAAGAAGAGAACAAGAGAGATAAGGAGAGAGAGTGAGAAACAGAGAGGAGAGAGAGGACGATAGAAGAGATAGAGATAGCTAGAGAGAGAGGGAGAGAGAGAGAGAGAGAGAGAAAGAGAGGAAGAGACAAACTGCCGCGGGCCCAGGACCCGCCTCAGACGAAGAAAATGCAGCAGCAGGACCAGCACTGGGAGGAATCACTGGGCGAAGCAAAATAGCGGCTGCAGCGACGGCAGCAGTGGCAGTCGGAAAACGATAAAGCAGAGACCCGGCAGCTGATGCATTACAGTAGCAGCAGCAGCAGCAGAAACCACACGGTGGTGGAGCGCCGAAACAGAGAGCACCAATCAATGCACAAATCTAGATGAAGAGTTTCTAGAACTGCCCGTTTGCTAAGTAACCACTAGTAGACGAGGATCGATTTTTCCGCGCACACGTATCCGTCAGTAGTTTGTGAAAACTACAAGACAGGACATAAGCACAGGTACTCGTAACCACGTGCCTAAGTACATGTGTTTGTAGCGAAAGAAACATAGACCCCACAGATACGAGAAGATTCGGCACATTCATCTGCCACGCGATGTGTCCGTGCACAGTATACGCGCGCGCCCCAACAATTTCTCTACACAAGTATATATATATATATATATATATATATATATATATATATGCATATATATATATATATATATATATATATATATAAACAGGCTGAAGGTACGTGCGCAGAATATAGAAAATATCTAACGTACTGAAAACGTCACGACTGAGAGAGAAAAACTGTGTGGTTTCCCTTCTCTGGGAGGACGCCGCAGCACCCTATCTGTGCATGTATCTTCTCTTTAAAACTCCAGTCGTGCGTACACACAGCAGCACGGGAACACAGGTCACTATGTATATACATACGTATGTATCTATACGTACGTGTAGCCAGCTGGGTCTTCATAATGACGGACGGGTTTTCTGTGTTTCAGTATAGCTCGCAGCGGCGAACGTGGGAGACATGAAACCGGTATTGGTACTTCCACAGCACTCAAAAGGCAGATTACTATTGTATCATCATCCCTTCCTCCTAGGTACATATATATCCATATATATATATATATATATATATATATATATGTAATATCCTTATATATACGCACGCAGGTGAATATGCATTTGTACAGATGTGTACATGCATATATATATATATATATATATATATACATGCGTGTGTGAACTACCGTAAAGCGGAGGCGCTTTTTCACTGTATATTCTTTTCAAAAGAACCCTCCTCCCTACTTATTGTATTATGAGACGAGAAGATATAGTACAAACCTATATTGGGCGGATTCCCATATTTCTGGCCAGCTTGTGCTCTTAGCAAGGTATCTGGATATGTGTAAATACTAGAGTATAAGGCTTTCCTGGCTATAGATTCTATAGCAGAGAGACTACATCACTACTTATTATTAGAAAAAAGTACTCTAGGTCCACTGAGTGGCATACACCTTAACAACGCTCTTGCTACTTATTCACTATACTCGTATGTATATTTGTACAATCTCTATCAGAACAACCTCCTCACTATTATTTGTGACGGTATTATCCACGTGCAGAGTACTTCGTTACCCAGAAGCATCTGTATCAATTATCACGCAGAGAGAGGTAGGACAGGATTCATTGTCCGATTTTAGCAGCTTGCTCACCTGCACACGTTTTTATCAAAGGAACTAGACAGGAAAAATATGTACTAGAGAGGCTTTGTTACTATATTTCCCGTAACGGAGAAGCTCTTTCTTCATCATTACACAGCTTACTTATGTTGTACAGTTGTATCACCTTCGTCGCCAGCATTCTCCTGAGTGAAGATTCGCGTAGTAATCTAGTAAGGCTGGCAGAATTGCGGGCGTTGACTGCCAGGACCTGTTGAAATGGCTGCGTAGCAGCTGGCGCGCAAAAAGAAGAAAAGAAAACCGAGGAGTAGCAGAAATAGTGAGGAGGCGGACAAGAGAAGTTCACAGAAAAAAGCAGATGGAAAATTGCAAGCGCCTACCAGGACTTTTCGCGCCTGCCTGTAGATGCGCATATATACATTTACACGTATACACATAATACAAGTAAGACGTGCATATTGAAAGCGGAGGACTAGACAAGTGGACGCAGGAAACATTTTTGTCTGACGCCATACACTGCCGGATACATGTGCTACACGTGGGTTTATACAGAATCAGTAATACACGCGTATGGGAACGCGTGAAGAAGAAGACGGTTAAGTACTGCATATATGCGCGTCACATGCATTCACTGAGAATTCTCTGTATTACATATGTGTATGCGAGAACAAAAGCAAACCAAGTATGTTCATAAGATTTAAAATACGATCTCATACGCAGGCCCAGCGGAATACTGCTCTGCACCTTTTGCTAGTGGCTAGCCGCGTATATACAGCGCTTGACATCCCTTCACCGTGAGTTCTCTTTGAACACTCATACGTACCTTTGGACAAAAAAAAGCATGCACTGTGTATATGTCTTAAGCATACATTCGTCGAACGCCTCAATGTCCACGTACACGTACGCGCGAATAATAAAAAGAAAAACGCTGCATATACACGCTTAGCATACAGTTACGAAGAACTTATGCGCGTGCGTAACAGAGGGACCACAGGAACTGCGTGCGTGCGCACATCGTGTGTGCATACAAGAGCATATACTCATATTTATACGTGTGCACAAATGTGCACGTAGGCAAAGATCGGGCGCTACGTGCACGTCGTACACTACCGCAGAAATTCACTTGGAAACACGTGTAGGTGCAGGAGACAAAATGAAAAATTCTATCACGGAGCTCAAGGAAGCACACACCTCTGCTTAGGCGGAACGCGTATGTGCAAAAGAGCATCAAAAGTCTTCGCTTGAAAGCAGCGAACGCAGGGAACGTGTGCACGGCTATGTGGAGAGCTTTCTGCACATTGTACGCTTCCTTAACTGTGAACGCGTTGCACACAAAGGGAGTAGCAGAGATGTTCAAACGTCTAAAAGAAGCCCTCACACAGTCACGCGTGCACCCTGCATATATATATATATATATATACGTATATACATATGGATATATACATGTATATGTAGGCCTACGCGCACCCAAGTGTGCAGAGGATGCGATAAAGCACTAAAGCATATACATACATACATATATATATATATGTCTCTACAATAACAGAATAGCTTAGCAGGGGCGCAGGGAGAGGGAGCAAAGTGGAGCTTACCGCGGAATTGTCCTCCCTCGTCTGGCTGCAAGCAGACAAACAGCAGACACACGTGCACATGACTTGCTAAGAATGCTGGAAGCCAGGAACATACGAAACCGCGAAAGCATTCGTTAGGACATGATGGACGCAATCTGAATGCATGGTGCGATACGGAAGACGTTACGCGCCTGAAGGACACGCTGTACGCCCAAGCGGGGCAGCGTAGCAAGGCAGGCAGAGTGTAGTCCTCGTATCACTCACGGCACAGATGCCAGGGGCCACGTAGACGATGAATACGCAGAAACGCAGTTCCCTCTCTGTCGTGGTGCCTAGTAGAAGCCACAAGCACAGAAATGCAGCTCCGGTGCTCCTACTGTGCGAGCTAAGACACTGATGCGCGGAAACGCACTTCTCTTCACTGTGCTTGGTACCAGAGGAACTCGGGGGGTTTTGCCTGGTAGGAGACCTAGTTTGACGTCTGTGCCGGGTCTCTCACGCCTCTCCCTCGTTTGACAAAATGTGCGAGGCGCACATATCTTCGTCTATACGGATAGACTTACGTATGTATAGGTGCAACCGCAGCGTGCGAACACCGCATACACAGGGCGACAAACGTGTAACGCCTCCTTCGCCTACAACCGATCAAACCGACTACTTCGACGCACGGTCTCTCTCCACACTGCGGCTGTACGCGCCTCTCACAACGAAACTGCGTTCAATCTGACCGTGACAAGTCGCGGCACTATTAGATAACAACAGACATATATATATATATATATATATATATATATATATATATATATATACTATATATATATATATATATATATATATATACATATATATACATGTATATGTATATGCCTAGACGTGGCTTCACACGTCCCCCCAATATCACTGGCGAGCTGATGATGAGAAGCCACCGCGAAAATCTGTACATATATACGAACACCCATACGTACCCCTAGATTTATATATCCCGCCCGCAATGGTACCCGCCGGCAGACAGAAGCCATCGCAGAAAGACGTGTATATATATGTATATATATACATATATATACATATATTATATATATATATATATATGTGTATATATATATATATATTGTACTTTTTCTCTTTACACACAAGCATATACGCATAAACACATATGTACGCATACGTGCATAAGTGTGCATATATATGTGTATGTCTATATATATATATACATACATATATATAGATATATATATATATATACATGTATATGTATATACAGGAGGACGTGCCGCTTTTTCGCGCAGTCCACAAATTCCCCGTGGTTCGACGGGAGCGCTGCCGGACCTGGTACGTTCAGATAGGGGCTTGCAGATTCTTTACAGACATCGTCTCTGGAACTGTGTGTACATCCCGCTGTTGTACGCGTTGATCATTTCGTAGAGGTTCCGCAGATGTACTTAGCAGTCTCTGTGTCTTTGTGAGCGAGCTGCTTGCGTTCACCAGCAACACCGTCTACCTCAGCTGGTAATGGATCACATATCCGGGCGCTTTTGCGCCCCGCACACGGCAATCTTCTATACAAGCCCCTCCAGCGTCTACCAATCCACACAGTGCCCGTAGACTCTCTGCGACACACGCAAAAGAGTTGTACGCCCAGTGAGAGCACTGCCTTCAGAACACCTAGGAGCGTATATGCCGGCAAGCATATTGTTACACGTCGGTCATGTATTGCCGATGACATACACATGTGGGTTCACATTTATGTATATACACATATATATACATATATAAATATATGCAGTGTAGGCGCGTCTCTACCGGAGCGTCAGAAAGATGCCTATATATAGCGACGCGGTGCGCGGACAGTCTGTACTGCAGTTCCCTTCTTTTGTGGAAGTGTTCACGGCGCGAAACGTTGGAGCCGGGTTGGTAGGGCTACGCATTTTTGAAAATAATCGAAAATAAAATGTATAACTGCAAGGCGGAGACACACTTTTGAAAGCTGGGCATGCGACTGCCTACCTAGAAGACATTTGTCTCGCTTTTAAATATTGCGGAAGAACAGGGAACGCGAGTAAATTTTACTGGAACGACAGCTGAATACACATCAGCACTATGATATAACAGAATGCTACATGCACTGGTATAACTATACACATATAAAATATATCGATATATATGTGTGCACGCGTACGAAAGTCTTGAAACCAAAAGGTTATGTTTGGTGATACTGGTGCAGGTGGTCTAGAGCTGGAGCGATGTGTGGAGACGGATACAATTTGTGTGTGCACCGGAGGGCGGTAATCTTCTTACCGCCTCCGCCCAGTCTAAGGACTGCTCTAGCCACTGTTCTCGACCGTGATCGTCCTTGAAGAGTCTTAGCAAAACAACCCGAGGGTGTTGTTCCTTTTTTTGTTCCGTTCCAACGCCCGCACGAGCAGCCAGGAGCTTTGCTATGGGAGCCTCGTGGACTCCATGTCGAACATGAAGCGAATCCGGCCCCGAAGGGTCGCGTAACGCCTTCCAAGAGGATTCTGAAAGGCGTAGGTGACGCCGAGCCGTACATACATATGAGCTGTTACACGCTGGGTAGGCATGCACGGCTCGCGATCCTACCGCTATTGACCGTGTGCCTGAATCGACTACAGAGACAGGGTGATACGTTCCTGCAGGAAAGATGAGATCCAGCTGGTGCTGCGTATGCAGGTACACGTTATTTGGGTCCAGTTGCTCCGGCTCATTCGCCTGTTCTACATCTCTGGTGGAAGCCTCGTGCTGCTTCGCGTCGTCTTTCGAAGAGCCAGCCGCCTCTGCAGAAGAATTGGTTGTTGGATATAGACGGTCCGTCGTGGAGGCCATTCCTTTGAGCAACCCTTCTACAGAACCAGCCGAATTCAGCACTTCGCGCGTCTCCCCTGCCTTCTCTTGAAACCCATCTGCTTCCATTATCACCGCCGGCAGCGCGGCCTCTGTGGCTACTGGCAATGCTGCTAGTGATGTGTCGTCCAGGCTAACATGTGCACATGTGTAGGTATTCACGTCCGTTGGAGGCTGCAGGGCAACACAGCCAGGATCCACACAGTAGAGACATAAGTATCACAACATAACATGGTTGAAATAGGAAGGTGGAGAGGAGGGAGAACGATCTTCCAGGAAAAAAAGAAACATACGCACCGACATACACGTCGGATATTTAACAATACAGCGAGAGAGACCCAACGACTCAGCAACGAGACAGCAAAAAAAATGCTTTCGAGCCAAATGTCCACTCTGCCGAGTAACAGCGACTCAGTGATAAAAGGGAATAGCGAGGAAGAGCAGCGTACACAGACGTAGGCGGGAGCGGTCGATGCGGCGAAGACTCACATACTTATTTCCTGGCGATTTCCTTCGTTAAAGTGCACCTCAAGCCCGCAACACGGATCTTATCATGGACCTTCGAACGATCCTGGGTTAAATATACCAGGACGGACTATGAAGAGGCACACGCGTACCACAAGGCGACTAGCTCTCCTCGACCGACTACGATACACTAGCTTGCGCAGCACGCCTTCTTTGGACAGTGTTCATCCGGTTGTTCTGTACCCGCCTTTGCAATTGTGGCAGACGCAGACAAAAGCAGAAGGTAGCGTGATACACCCTCGCACAGTCTGCGCACGCCTCGAATCGATATACATTGAGCTCCTCAAGCTGTTCCTGAGCGGGCACGGTAACGTCTTCATGAACGGGTGAGTATTCATGTCAGGGCTAGTAGAGGCCGGGCGGCCTTCGCAACACGTACGTACTTTTGCTCCTAAGCAGCTAGCGACGTGTCTTTCTCTACCTGTTGGTACGAAGCCACGTCTCTCGGGAGCCTTCACACAATGTCGAAACATACTTCCGTATACGTAAAGGTTGTTTATAGCTCCCCACCAGGCGAGTGCACAGGATGGCTCTCTTTGTTCACCTGGATAGAGAAGTCTTGCTTTCCAAGGTCTCAGTCATCTGTGAATCTGCCGCCACGGCTACAAACATCCTGCATTCATTACTTGCATACAGGACGATCTGGAGGTCTTACCACTCTCCCGACGAAAAGGGTGCAAGCGCACAAGTTTTTGATGTACGCGCCATCCTCAATAGCATCGAGGTCCTTCGAAAAAGATGCTTGCAACGGCTCCGGCCCTAGCAGCGACTGCCACAGGCCGCTTGTAAAGAGCAGAAGACCGCTACTCTGGTCCTTTGCTGCGACGCCGAAGACATGACCTAGCTTTTTCAGCAGGGACTTCACCTTCGTCTGCCGGCTATGCGCTCCGACAACTGATACCGCCAGGCGTTTCTTCGTGCATTTTGTTCCTTCTCTGAACGAAAAAGTGTAGGAATGTCCCCACTCCGCGCAGAACACATAATCTTCGTCTCCACGCGGTTCCTTGAAGTCGCGCGACACAGGCATAGACTCCGGTCGAACTGTAGACTGAACCTCCCGCGGTTCGTTGTGCAAAGGTTACGCAAGTACCGCTACAAGCTATCACACTGCCCTGAGGGCACGTCAGAAGTTTGAACCTAGCCACCGTCAGCCCGACTTCTCAGATGCATACAGGCGCACAGTCCATGTTCGGCGGTCACCGGAGGGAGCGATGCGGACGCATGTAACTGCCCGTAAGTATTTTAACGCTCCTGAGAATACTCTGGATACGACCGCGTGTAGCCGCACGCGGTACAAGTGTCTGCGTTCACGGATGGCGGTGCCCCCGTCGCAAGTAGATGCGTGGCAGTACGTCTGGTCCGCGATTCACCAGTACGGCGGTGCCTTAGACCGTCGTAACTCAAAGGAAACGAGCCGCGCGTCTAGTATACAGCCTCTGTGGCGGCAAAGATACATTTGTCGGAATCGACAATACTGCAAAGAGAACCGCTCATATACACTTGCGTATCCGCAAGCGCACCGTCCAGCTAGGGAGGCGGCCGGAGCTGGGGCGCTGCGCCGAAGTGCGACGTGCACTGCGCGACCTCGTGCGGTGCAGTTCTGCTCTGTGTCTACAGAACGAAGAGAGGGAGACGTAAACTGGGGCGCCTATCGGTTCTGCCCTAAGTTAAAAACGGCCAGGCTTACAGTTTCGAGTAATAGAGGATCAAAGACGTGACGTTGGGATCGTTTTCATCGTAGAGCCCCTAGCACCTTTTGGGGTTGCCCCTCTGAAAAAAAAAGTACCAAGCAGCAACACCGCAAAAAAAATGATCGAGGTTGCGCATGGGATTCAAACATATGTACGGCGTCTATCCAGTGCCGACGGGGGGAGCCGCACCACATGCACACGCCACGAAATCCCCAACGCGCATTCAGCTGCTGCCTGCAGACACGCGGGAGGATCGGTTGGCCGTTGGTAGGGAAAGCTTCCCTTCCGGACGATCCCGCGGAATCCGCTCGGGCGAAGTCTCGCCGCTGGCCACGTCTCTACCTGTAGGGCTCC
This sequence comes from Odocoileus virginianus, assembly GCF_023699985.2. Taxonomy (NCBI): domain Eukaryota; kingdom Metazoa; phylum Chordata; class Mammalia; order Artiodactyla; family Cervidae; genus Odocoileus; species Odocoileus virginianus. Next base: position 2,568 of record NW_027224529.1, on the reverse strand, counting down.
CGTGAAACTCGGTAGGCACGGGTGTAGGTGCGAACTACTGAGACGATCTCCCACGTGCCCCTCGTAGTATGAGTGGCGCTCGCTAAGGGCGAAGTCTACCTACCGCCATAGATTTGACACGCCTACCATGTAGTACCGTGTACCGTAAGAATTACCAGATAAGGCGCAGGGCTCTGGCGCAAGTAAACACCTCAGTTGATTTGTGGCTGAGATCTTCCAGAGGGAGCGCTCCCGCGTATCATGCCACCGGTGCGGTCCACGTTTCCAGTCGGTGCTGGAACAGAAGCGTGAGGTAAGCGCGTTTGCATCCGCAAAGGACCCCACGTTAGTGCGCTAATTGCACACTTAAGCACCGCGAGTAATCCGTTTCAGCTTACCATGGTTTCGCTGTAGACACCGCTCGTAGGTTCTCTACTCCCCCCGAGCCGTAGCTCATATGCAGCACGCGGAAATGTGTACCTTTCCGCTATAATTCTTCTAGATGGCACGTCCAACATCGCGCTTGTTGTCCCCGTCCACCCGCGGTTTGCACTGTTGGGCTACGGATATGTTAGCTGTCTAACGACGCGAGCACCTTCGCCACGCCATGTTGAGTCGTGTTTCCGACATCACGCGCGCCACGCCTGGACTTCTGGGAGGTTGACGCAGAGTGAAAGTTTATGAGTGTCTGCTTGTGAAAAGCCTATCGTTCCGCCATGATGGTCTTCCCTTGACCAGCTACCTCCCGCGAAGCTTGACATGTACAGCACAGCAAGCGCACTTCCGTGCGCGCCACAGGTGACCTCAGGCTGTGCGGGTACTGAAAGTGACCCTTTTGTGCTTTGCAACACAGCCGTGGTCTCGTGCCACCCTTCACCATCTCATGTCAGGGTAGGCCGCATAATCCTCCTGCGTGGCGCCGCCACCTGCAATGTGTTGGGGCTACACGGCGCTCTTTGTCCTGAGACAGTGCGGTTGCATGAGGTCCAGCGCTACGCAGTCGCGTGCCCGAGTCTGTAGCGCCGGGATCCTAAATTCATGCAGCTTTTCTATATACTGCGTGAAGCTCGACCACTCAGAAGGGCGATCGCTCTGCGCCGGACACCCCAAAGTATCTGTGCGTCGCGCACGGAGAAACAGAGCCTCTGAAGAAGAGAAGAGAGTTCAGCAGGTACATGGTATGCCACGGGCTTCAGACGACTTACTGCCCAGCCTCGGCGTCGTCTGCAAGGTCCTCTTCGGAATCCGAGGTGCCGGCGGGCTCACGCTGTACGGCTCTCGCAACTTCTTCTGCTTCTTCTTGCGCTTCTTCTCTTCGCGAGGCTCTCCCTCGCACCGTACCACAGACTGCCAGCGTCCATAGCACGACGCATACGCGGAGGAAAAGCTTTCCCTCCCTCATTCTGTATACGGCGCCTTTGTACACTAAGCGTATGGAGCGGTATGATGTTGTGCCGGAGAGCTGCTAAAAGCAGCGGGAACTTGCGCTCGTCTTAGTAGACTCAAGGGTGAGCGGACGTGGAATGCGAATCTTCGGAGCCTAAGGTGGATACCGCTGCCACCACGCGATATAAGGACGTCACGAAAGGTCATGCAGTGTCGGGACACTCTGCAAAAGCACAGAAACGCCCCTGTTGAACGTAGTGGACTGCAGAACGAGCTGAAAATTGCAAAAAAGCAGAAGTGGCAGACCCGATGCCCCGGAAACGTTCGAGGAGACGGCGCACCGCTACGGGATCTGCTCCGGGTAGGTACGTGCTCAGCTGACTAGCGAAGCTGCTGGAGACCCACCAATGTCGCAGCTGCACAAGCTGCGGCAGAACGCGAGGCGGCCTACGACCAAGCTAGCCGACCCTAATGCACGAGGAAACCGTAGCTCCTTCCTAGACCCGCCACGTCCGGCGCTCCGCTTCAGTGCTTCGGTGCGGTAGGTTGTGCGGGTTGCTCGCTTTCGACGTGTCTGGAAAGCTGCAGCAGCTGGGCAGGCGTTCAGCCGTGGTTTGACGTACCAGTCAGTTCACTCTACGGATAGAGGAGATGCGAGACACTGCGTCGGAGAATGCCTCCCCGGGCCTCCGCGCGGAGGCCGACACGAAACGTCTCCGCAGGTCCCTAATCAGCTAGTCGTGCAACGCGGTTTTTGACGGCCTCCTGCGCATTCACTAGCTTCTACGGTGAGCTACGCAGGTTCAGGCCATCGGTTTCGAGGCTTCCGTATCGCCCCACTCTGCGGTGCCATTCTCAGTAACGCAAGACGGCGGGTTGATAACAGCCGGGCTTACCGCCAGCCAAGGCGCGTCTGGAAGCTGCATCTCTTGCTGTCGTTGTCGTCCGCGTCGAGCTCGCTGCGAACGTTGGTCAGGCAGCGCCTAGACATCAGGAAGAGGAGCTGGTCTGCGAGGACGCCTACCGTAGCACTGGCTTCTACAGCGCGTTGCGCGAAAACACTACGAGCCTCTTAAATCTGCATAGGGGGGGCAAAGCGGTGTGCCATAGCGATTAAGGACGGGGTGCGGGAGGCTGGGCACATGACGGCGCATTACAGACATATAAGGAAAAAGGGTCGTTTTATTCGACTGCCCCCTGTTG
>NW_027224528.1:0-15923 GCF_023699985.2 Odocoileus virginianus | reverse complement strand
TTTTCGATTTTACGGGTAACACCTTAGGAGCCCTTTTTGGGACTTGGCGGGGGAAAAGGGACGTTTCCTCGAGGGGGGAATCGGGAAAACCCGGGGGCCCCTTTTCCCAGTAGCCACAGGGTTTTACTGGGTTTCCTGTCAATTTTTAAAGGGGAGTCGGGCCCCTCGTAAAATTTTTAAAAAGCAGTGAGCTCTGCGTGCCTCTCGAGGGTCGAGGAATGTAAAGGCTTTCCCGTCGAAAGGAGTCGGGGACCTACTTTCTCTGGGGACTCCACAGGTGGTGCAGACATCCCTTCCCCTTGTGAGATGAAAGACTAGACTGTATTCAAGCCACTGCAAGGAAACCCGACCTCCTTTCGAATCAGGGCTTCTCGGTGTATATGCCCATTGAGGAAAGCAACCTCGGGGTCCCTCCCTCTTTACCTATTTTAGAAAGCCTCCTCTTGAGGGGGGGTTGGGGAAAAGGGTTGGGCCCTACTCTTGAGTCAAAGGGCCAGGGAATCATTCTCATCTCGAGGAAATTTTGGGGGTCCCGGGACAGCCCCTCGAGTTGGGCCCCTGCTAAACCCTTGGTCCTCCTCTAAAATTTTGGCCCGGGTTTTTTCTGGGGGAAACCTCTGGGGGTTGCCAAAAGGGGAAAGTCAAGCCTCGGGTCGTGTTTTTTGTGGGGAAGGGGGGAAAGGCTTGGAGTCAATGGGGGAAAACGGGCCTCACCCTTCGAGTTGATTTGGGGCCCAGGAGCCCCTTTTCCCATGCTGGTGTGCCCTCAGGGTCCCTCCCCCTACTTGGGGACAGTGTTTTGGGACTCCCCTCGACATCCATAAAGCAAGTCGAGGCTCTGACATGTTTCAGGGGGCTCACGGAAAATTGCTTGCTTTCAGTGCGAGGAATGGGCCTCAGTCGCTTGGGGGGGAATCTCATGTTTTTTGGGGGATTTTACGGCGGGGACCTGGGGTTTTAAATTCTCGATTTACAGCCGGCAGGGCCCCTTTCCAACCCTCATATTTTTTCAACGAAGTCGGGACTCCTGTGAGTTACGAGGAAACACCTCAGGAATCTCTTTCGAGGCTTGGCAGGGCCAAAGGGACGCTTCTCGAGGTGAGGCGGGAGACCCAGGGTCCCTTTCCAGTAGCCACAGTGATATGGGGATTCCTGTCAATGTTCAAGAGGAGTCAGGCATCGTCACCTGTTTGAAGCAGTGAACTCTGCGTGCCTCTCGAGGTGTCAAAGGCATGTGAGGCATTCCGTCAAAAGGACTCGGGGACCTAGGGATTTTCTGGGGGACTCCACAGGTGGTGCAGGAAATCCCTTCCCCTTTGTGAGTTAAAAGGGACTAAAATTTGTATTCAACCCCACTGAAAGGGAAAAACCCGGGCCTCCTTTCGAGTCAGGGCTTTCGGTGTTTTATGCCCTTTGAGGCAACAGACTCGGGGTCCCCCCCAAAAACCCCCCTTTTCTGAGAGAAGCCTCCTCTTAGGGGTTGGGAAAAAGTAGCTACCATTGGGAGTCTAAGCCGGGGAAAATCAGCCTCTCTCGGGGGGAAATTTTGGGGGGAAACAGGGACCCGTCCTGGGATTTGCCCTGCTGAACTTGGTACTCCTCTCCCTTGGCCCCGGGTTGTTCTGGGGGAACCCTCTGGAGTTCCCCAAAAAAGGGAGTAAAAACCCCTTTCAGGTCGTGTTTGATGGGGAACGGGGGATGGCTCTGGAGTCAATGCGGGGGAAGCGGGCCTCATCTCGAGTTGATTTGGGGGCCCCCAGGGAGCTCCTTCCCCATGCTGGTGGGCCTTTCAGGGTCCCTCTCAAACCTGTGCAGGGGTTTTTGCGGACTGTCTCGACATCCATCAACAAGTCGGGGGCTCCTGAACATTTTTCAGGGGGCCACGGAATTGCTTGAAATGCAGGGGCCGGGGGGAATCGGGCCTCATCTCGCTTGGAGGGGGAAGTCTCATGGTTTTTCTGGAGTTGGGCCGGGGACATGGGGTACATTCTCGACTTCGGGGGGGGGATGGCCCTTAAAACCCTCGTGTTTGTTCAAACGAATTCAGGACTCCTGCCCCTAGTTACGAGGGACACCCTCAGGAGCCCTTTTTCGGGGCCCTTGGCGGGAAAAAGGGGGACGTTTTCTCGAGGTGAGTCGGGAGCCCCAGGGTTTTTTTTCCGTACCACGGGATACGGGTTTCCCTGTCAATTTTTTCAAGAGGAGTCAGGCTCCGTAAAATTTTTGGGGAAAGCAGTGAGCTCTGCGTGCCCCCTCGAGGTGTCAGGGGCATGTGATTCATTCCTTCAAAAAGGATTCGGGGACCTGGGCTTTCTCTGGGGGACTCCACAGGGGGTTTTGCAGACACCCCTTCACGTTGTGAAAGAAAGCCCTTAGACTGTATTCAAGCACTGAAAAAGGAAAACCCCGGGCCCCTCCTTTTGAGCCCAGGGTTTTCTTCCAGTGTATGTGCCCATTGAGGCAGCAATCTCAGGGTCCCCCCTCAACCTATTGCGAAGAAGCCCCCTCTTGAGGGGTTTTGTGGAAATTTTTCCCAAAAACCTTTTTGAGTTAAGCCGGGGAAAATCAGCTCTCTTTCCCCCGAGTAAAAAGGGGGGTTTAAAAAGGGGAGCATCCCCCCCCCCGATTTTCTTGCTAAAATTTGGTTTTAACTCCTTAATTTGGGCCCGTTGTTCTGGGGGAATCTCGGGAAATTGCGAAAAGGGGGAGTAAAAGCCTCGGGTCGTTTTTGATGGGGAACGGGGTATGGTTTCGGGAAAGTCAATGCAGGGGAAGGGGGGCCTTTCATCTCGATTTTGTTTTGGGGCCTATTTGATCCCCTTTTCGCCATGCGGGTGTATGGGGGTCCCCCCTCTATTTGTGACAGTTTTTTTTTGGCGGACTGTTTGGGACACCCCAAAATCAAGGAAAGGGGGCCCGGAAAGGCCCCTTCTTTGTTTAAAAAGGGCTAAACCCATTCGTTTCCATTTAAAAAGTGCGGGGGGAACGGGCCTCATCTCGTTTGGGAGGGGGGAAAGTCTCTGGTTTTTTCCCCAAAGTTGGGGCCCGGGGGACCTGGGGTACTTTTCTCGATTTTAAGGGGGGGATGGCCCTTAAACCCCGGGGGTTTTTTAAACGACGTCAGGATTAATGTCGATTTACGAGGGACACCTCAGGAGTCTCTTCGAGGCTTGGCAGGGGAAAAGGGAACGCTTCTCGAGGTGAGTCGGGAGACCCAGGGTCCCTTTCCAGTAGCCACAGGGATACTGGGATTCCTGTCAATGTTCAAGAGGAGTCAGGCTCCGTCAAATTTTGAAGCAGTGAGCTCTGCGTGCCTCTCGGGGTGTCAGAGGCATTTGAGGCATTCCTTTAAAAAGGGACCCCGGGAAACCCCTGGGGCCCTTTTTTCTAGGGAATCCCAGGGGTGCGGGACATCCCTTAAACCTTTGTGAGATAAAAGACTAGCTGTATTCAACCACTGAAAGGGAAAACCCCGGCCCCCTTTCGGGGTCAGGGCTTCTCGGTGTATATCCCCCATTGGGGGCAGCTTTTCCGGGGTCCTCCCCTTAAAATACCTATTGCTGAGAGAAGCCTCCTCTTGAGGGGCTTGTGGAAAGGTGGCCTACGTCTTGAGTCTAAGCCAGGGAATCAGCTCTCATCTCGAGGCAATTTGGGGTACAGGGAGCATTCCTCGAGTTGCTCTGCTGAACTTGGTTTCTCCTCTATATTTGGGCCCCGGGTTGTTCCGGGGAAAAGCTGGAGTTGCCTAAAGGGGGGTTAAAAGCCCAGGGGGTGTTTGATGGGAAAACGGGGGATTGCTCTGAAAGTCAATGAAAGGGGAAGCGGGCCTAAACTCGATTTTGATTTGGGGCCCTTTAAAAGCCCCTTCGCAAATGCTTGTGTGACCTCAGGGTCCTCTCTAATTGTGACAGTGTTCTTGCGGATTGTCTCAACATCCATAAAGCAAGTCGAGGCTTCTGACATGTTCGGGGGGCCACGGAAGCCCCTGCATGCAGTGCAGGGGAATCGGGGCCTCATCTCGTTTGGGAGGGGAAGTCTCAGGGTTTTAATCTGGGGTTGCGGGGGGGACCGGGGAAACATTCCAACTTACGGCGCGGATGGCCCTTCAACCCGGGGTGTTTGTTCAACAAAGGGCAGGACTCCTGTCGAGTTACAGGGACACCTCAGGTGTCTCTTCGGGCTTGGCAGGGAAAAAAGGGACGCTTCTCAAAGGTGAGGGGGGGAAAACCCGGGGGTCCCTTTCCAGTACCACGGGGGTACGGGGGATTCCTGTAAATGTTCAAGAGGAGTCAGGCTCCGAAAATTTTTTGAAGCAGTGAGCTATGCGTGCCTCTCGAGGTGTCAGGGGCATGTGAGGCATTCCGTCCAAGGGAGTCGGGGACCTAGGGCTTTCTCTAGGGACTCCACAGGGGATTCAGACATCCCTTCACCTGTGAGATGAAAGACTAGACTGTATTCAAGCCACTGCAAGGAAACCCGGCCTCCTTTCGAGTCAGGGCTTCTCGGTGTATGTGCCCATTGAGGCAGCAATCTCAGGGTCCCTCCCTCATACCTATTGCTTAGAAAATTCTCCTCTTGAGGGGCTTGTGGAAAGTTTTGGCCCTACGTTTGGGGTCAAAACCCGGGGGAAATCACTCTATCTCGAGCCCAATTTTGGGGTACGGGGGAGCAGTCCTCGAGTTCCCTCTCTAAATTTGGGTTTACTCCTCTGACTTGGCCCGTTGTTCCGGGGAAATCTCTGGAATTGGTAAAGGGGAGTCAACCCTCAGGTCGGGGTTTGGGGGGAACGGGGGATGGTCTGGAGTCAATGCGGGGGAAAAGGGGGGCCTCAGTCGAGTTGATTTGGGGCCCAGGGAAAGTTCCTTCGCGATGCTGGGTGACCTCAGGGTCCCTCTTTTCTGGGGGACAGGTTTTGCGGACTGTCTCGACATCCATCAAGCAAGTCGAGGCTCCTGACATGTTTCAGGGGGCTCACGGAATTGCTCTGCATGCAGTGCAGGGGGAATTTGGGGCCTATCTGTTTGGGAAAGGGGGAAAATTTTCTCATGGTTTTTCCCCGATTGCGGCGGGGACCGGGGGGTACTTTCTCGACTTAGGGCGGGGTTTGGCCCTTAAAACCCTCGTTTTTGGGTTCAACGAAGCAGGACCCCTGTCAAATTTAAAGGGGGAAAACCTCGGGGTTCCTCTTCGAGGCTTGGCAGGGAAAAGGGACACTTCTCGAGGTGAGTCGGGAGCCCCCAGGGTCCCTTTCCATTAAGCCACAGGATACGGGGAAACCCTTTGTCAATGTTCAAAGGAGTCAGGCTCCGTCAAATTTTGAAGCAGTGGGGCCTCTGCGGGGCCTCTCGAGGTGTCAGAACCCATTTGGGGCTTTTCCTTTTCAAAAGGATTGGGGGACCGGGGCTTTCTTGGGACCCACGGGTTGGGGGTGCAGACACCCCTTCCCCTTTGTGAGAAAAAAGGGACTGACTGTTTTAAAAGCCATGAAAGGGAAAACCCGGGGCCTCCTTTCGGTCAGGCCTTCTGGGTTGTATATCCCAAAATTTGAGGCAGAAAAAACCAGGGTCCCTCCCCCCATACCTTTTGCTGGGAAGCCTCCTCTTGGGGGGCTTGTGGAAAGTTGCTCCCCTCTTGAGTTTTAAGGGCCGGGGGAATCAGCTCTCATTCGAGGAATTTTGGGGTACCGGAGCGGGTTCGAGTTGCTCTGCGAACTTGGTACCCTCTAGTTTTGGGCCCCGTTGTTTGGGGAAATCTGGAGTTGCCCAAAAGGGAGTCAAGCCTCGGGTCGTGTTTGAGGGGGAAACGGGGGATGGTTTGGAGTAAAAGCGGGGAAGGGGGGCGTCTTTCTCGAGTTAAATTTGGGGGGCCCATGGACCCCTTCCGTGCTGTGGGGCCCTCACCCGTCACTCCTAGGGTGACAGTTTTTTTTTGCAAAATTGTCCTCAACACCACCCAAGCAAGTCGAGGCTCCGACAATTTTCCCCGGGGCTCACGGAATTCCCTTCATACAGTGCAGGGGAATGGGGCCTCATCTTTTCTTGGAGGGGGAAGTTCTATTTTTTTTCCCTCGAGTTTGGCGGCGGGGAAACCGGGGGTACATTTTTGGGACTTAGGGAAAGGAGGGCCCTTCAACCCCCCGTGTTTGGGTTTAAACGAAGCCCGGGACCCCGGTCGATTACGAGGGACACCTCAGGAGTCTCTTCGAGGCTTGGCAGGGCAAAAGGGACGCTTCTCGAGGTGATTCGGGAGACCCAGGGTCCCTTTCCAGTAGCCACAGGGATACTGGGATTCCTGTCAATGTTCAAGAGGAGTCGGGGCCCCCTTCAAATTTTTAAAAGCGTGAGCTCGGGTTTCCCTCTCCAGGTGTCAGAGGCATGTGGGATTTCGTCAAAAAGGTCGGGGAACTAGGGTTTTTCTCTAGGGACTCCCGGGTTTGGAACAGACATCTCTTCCCCCTTGTGAATAAAAGGGACTAACTGTATTCAAGCCACTGCAAGGAAACCCGGCCTCCTTTCAAAGTCAGGGCTTTCGGGGGTATTGCCCATTGGGGGCAGCAATCCGGGGCCCCTCCCTCATACCTATTGCTGAAGAAGCCCCTCTTCGGGGCTTGGGGAAAAAAGGTGGCCTACGTCTTGAGTCTAAAGCCAGGAAAATACTCTCATCTCGAGGAAAATTTTGGGGTACACCGAAAAGCCTCGATTTTGCCCCGCTAAACTTGGAAAACCCTCTAGATTTGGGGCCCTTGTTCTGGGGAAAACCTCGGTTTTCCCCAAAAGGGAAAAGGGTCAAGCTCATTTCGTTTTGGGAGGGGGAAAAGGGGGGATGGCTCTGGAGTAAAATGCGGGGAAAGCGGGAAACCCATCTGGAGTTGATTTGGGCCCATGGGCCCCTTTCCCGGGGGATGCGGGTGTGACCGAGGGGCCCCCTTTCTACTTATGACGGGTTTTTTTGGGGGGACTGTCTGGGACATCCATCAGAAAGGGTCGAGGCCCCTGACAATTTTTCACGGGGCTCAGGGGAAAATTGCTCTGCAGGGCAGTGCAGGGGAATCGGGCCTCATTTTTCTTTGGGGGGGAAGTCTCATGGTTTTTCTCGAGTTGCGGCGGGGACCTGGGGTACATTCTCGACTTAGGGCGGGGATGGCCCTTCAACCCTCGTGTTTGTTCAACGAAGTCAGGACTCCTGTCGAGTTACGAGGGACACCTCAGGAGTCTCTTCGAGGCTTGGCAGGGCAAAAGGGACGTTTCTCGAGGTGAGGCGGGAGACCCAGGGTCCCTTTCCAGTAGCCACAGGGATATTGGGATTCCTCTCAATGTTCAAGAGGAGTCAGGCTCCGTTAAATTTTGAAGCAGTGAGCTCTCCCGTGCCTTTTCCGGGGGGTGTCAGGGGCATGTGAGGCATTCCGTCGAAAGGAGTCGGGGAGTCGGGCTTTCTCTAGGGACTCCACAGGTGGTGCAGACATCCCTTCACCTTGTGAGATGAAAGACTAGACTGTATTCAAGCCACTGCAAGGAAACCCGGCCTCCTTTCGAGTCAGGGCTTCTCGGTGTATATGCCCATTGAGGCAGCAATCTCAGGGTCCCTCCCTCATCCCTATTGCTGAGAGAAGCCTCCATCTCGAGAAATTTTGGGGGGTACAGGGACAGTCTTTCGATTTTGCTCTGCGAATTTGGGGTTACTCCCTCTAGACGGGGCCCCCGTTCTTTGGGGGGAACCTTTTGGATTTTGCCTAAAGGGGAGTCAAGCCTCGGGGTCGTTTTTGGGGGAAAATGGGGGAGGGGCTCGGAGTCAATGAAAAGGGAAAAGGGGGGCCTCATCTCGGGGTTGTTTTAGGGGGCCCAGGGGATCTCCTTCGCGATGCTGGGTGTGACGTCAGGGCCCCCTCTCTACTTGTACAGTTTTTTTTGCGGACTCTCTCGACGTCCTTCAAGAAAGTCGAGGCTCCGACATGTTTTAGGGGGTCACGGAATTGCTCTGCAGGGAAGTGCGGGGGAATCGGGGCCTCACCCTCGCTTGGGGGGGAAGTCTCAGGGTTTTTTTCTCGATTTTGCGACAAGGCCCCCTGGGGTACTTTCTCGACTTACGGGGGGATGGCCCTTCAACCCCTCATTTTGTTAAACGAAGTCAGGACTCCAGTCGTGATACGAGGGACACATCAGGAATCTTTTCTAGGCTTGGCAGGGCAAAAGGGACGATTCTCGAGGTGAGGCCGGGGGCCCCCGGGGCCCCCTTTTTCCGTAGCCACAGGGGATACGGGATTCCTGTAAATTTCCCAAGAGGGGTCAGGCCCCGTAAAATTTTTTAAAGGGCCGTGAGCTTGCCTCCCCCCTCGAGGTGTCAGGGGGAATGTGAGGCATTCCGTCGAAAGGAGTGGGGGACCTGGGGCTTTTCTAGGGCCCCCACAGGGGGGTGCAAAACATCCCTTCCCTGTGGAGATGAAAGATGAGACTGTTTTCAAGCCACTGCAAGGAAACCCGGCCTCCTTTCGAGTCAGGGCTTCTCGGTGTATATGCCCATTGAGGCAGCAATCTCAGGGTCCCTCCCTCATACCTATTGCTGAGAGAAGCCTCCTCTTGAGGGGTTGTGGAAAGGTGGCCTACGTCTTGAGTCTAAGCCAGGGAATCAGCTCTCATCTCGAGGCTATTTGGGGTACACGGAGCAGTCCTCGAGTTGCTCTGCTGAACTTGGTACTCCTCTAGACTTGGCCCGTTGTTCTCGGGGAACCTCTGGAGTTGCCTAAAGGGAGTCAAGCCTCAGGTCGTGTTTGATGGGGAAGGGGGATGGCTCTGGGATTTCAATGCGGGGGAAAAGCGGGTCCCATCTGGATTTTATTTGGGTCCCTGGAGCCCCTTTCGCGATGCTGGTTTTACCTAAGGGTCCCTCTCTACTTTATGACGGGTTTTTTTCCCGGACGGGTCTCGACATCCTTTCAAGAAAGGGTCGGGGCTCCTGCCCATTTTTCGGGGGGCCCCGGGGAAATTCCCTCTGCATGGTGCAGGGGAACCCAGGCCTCATCCCCCTTTTGGGGGGGGGAAAGGGTCTCAGGGTTTTTTTCTCAAAGTTGCGGCGGGGACCTGGGGTACATTCTCGACTTACGGCGGGAATGGCCCTTCAACCCTCGTGTTTGTTCAACGAAGTCTGGACTCCTGTCGAGTTACGAGTGACAACTCAGGAGTCTCTGGAAGGCTTGGCAGGGAAAAAGGGACGCTTCTTGAGGTGAGTCGGGAGACCCAGGGTCCCTTTGCAGTAGCCCCAGGGATACTGGGATTCCTATCAATGTTCAAGAGGAGTCAGGCTCCATCAGATTTTGAAGCAGTGAGTTCTGCGGGCCTCTTGCGGTATCAGAGGCATGTGAGGCATTCCGTCGAAAGGAGTCGGGGACCTAGGGCTTTCTCTAGGGACTCCACAGGTGGTGCAGACATCTCTTCACCATGTGAGATGAAAGACTAGACTGTATTCAAGCCACTGCAAGGAAACCCGGCCTCCTTTCGAGTCAGGGCTTCTCGGTGTATATGCCCATTGAGGCAGCAATCTCAGGGTCCCTCCCTCATACCTATTGCTGAGAGAAGCCTCCTCTTGAGGGGCTTGTGGAAAGGTGGCCTACGTCTTGAGTACTAAGCCAGGGAATCAGCTCTCATCTCGAGGCAATTTGGGGTACACGGAGCAGTCCTCGAGTTGCTCTGCTGAACTTGGTACCCCTCTAGACTTGGCCCGTTGTTCTATTGCTGAGAGAAGCCTCCTCTTGAGGGGTTTGTGGAAAGTTGGCATACGTCTTGAGTCTAAGCCAGGCAATCAGCTCTAATCTCGAGGAAATTTGGGGGTTTCACGGAGCAGCCCTCGTTTTGATCTGCTGAATTTGGGTACCCCTCTGGGACTTGGCCGTTTTTCCCCGGGGGAAAAGTTTTGGATTTTCCCTAAAGGGGAAGTCAAGCCCGGTGGTTTTGAGGGGGAAAGGGGGATTTCTCTGTAGTCAATGCGGGGGGGAAGCAGGCCCATCTCGGTTGTTTTGGGGGCCCATAGAGCTCCTTCGCATGCTGGTGTGACCTCAGGGCCCCCTCTCTAATTGTAAAACAGTGTTTTTTTGCGGACTGTCTCGACATCCATCAAGCAAGTCGAGGCTCCTGACATGTTTCAGGGGGCTCAGGGAATTGCTCTGCATGCAGTGCAGGGGAATCGGGCCTCATCTCGCTTGGAGGGGGAAGTCTCATGGTTTTTCTCGAGTTGCGGCGGGGACCTGGGGTACATTCTCGACTTACGCGCGGGGATGGCCCTTCAACCCTCGTGTTTGTTCAACGAAGTCAGGGCCCTCCGGTGGGTTACGGGGGAAACCCCTCAGGAGTCTCTTCAAAGGCCTTGGGAGGGAAAAAGGGGAAAGTTTTCTCGGGGGTGAGTGGGGAGACCCAGGGTCCCTTTCCAGTAGCCACAGGGATACTGGGATTCCTGTCAATGTTCAGGAGGAGTCAGGCTCCGTCAGGGGGGAAGCCCCCTTTTGAGGGGTTGGGGAAAAAGTTGCCCTACGTCTTGAGCAAAGGGCCAGGGAATCAGCTCTTTCTGGGGTTCAATTTGGGGTACACGGACCCAGTCCCCCGATTTGCTCGGGGCTGAACTTGGTTACCCCTCTAGTTTTGGGGCCCGTTTTTTCTCGGGGAATCCGGGAATTTTGCGTTAAAGGGAGTCAAGCCTGGGTTTTCGTGGTTTGATGGGGAAGGGGGGGTTTGCCCTCGGGAAAGTCAATGCAGGGGAAGCGGGCCTCATGTCGAGATTTGGGGGGGGCCCAGGGAGCCCCTTTTCCCCCGATGCGGGTGTGCCCTTTCAGGGTCCCTCTTACGGGGTGACAGTGGTTTTGGGGGACTGCCCGACATCCATCAAGCAAGTCGGGGCACCTGACATGTTTCAGGGGCTTGGGAAAATTGCTCTGCTTTGCAGTGGGGGGGGAATTGGGCCTCACCCTCGCTTGGATGGGGAAGTCCCATGGTTTTTCTCGAGTTGCGGCGGGGGCCCGGGGGTAAAATTTCGACTTACGGCGGGGGGGGGCCCCTTTAAAACCCTGGGTGTTTTTTTTCAACGAAGCCCGAAACTCCTGTGGGAATTTACAAAGGGAAACCTCGGAGTCTCTTCGAGGTTTGGCGGGGAAAAAAGGGACCCCTTCTCGGGGTGATTTCGGGAGCCCCAGGGCCCCTTTCCATTTAGCCACAGGGTTTACTGGGTTTCCCTTTTCCAATTTTTCCAAGAGGAGTCAGGCCCCTTTCAAATTTTAAAAGAAATTGGGGAGCTCCGCGTCCCTTTTCGGGTGTCAAAAGCATGTGGGGCTTCCGTCGAAAGGAGTGGGGGGACCTAGGGCTTTCTTGGGGGGATTCCACGGGTGGTGCAGACTTTCCGTTCCCCCTTGTGAGTTTAAAAAACTAGACTGTTTCAACCCCATTGAAAGGGAAACCCGGCCTCCTTTCGATTCGGGCCCTTTCGGGGGTATACCCCATTAGGCAGAAAAACTCAGGGTCCCTCCCTATCCCTTTTGCTGAAAAGAAGCCCCCTTTTCTTGGGGGGCCCTTGTGGAAAGTTGGACTTTCTTGATCTAAGCCAGGGAATCAGCTCTCATCTCGGGGCCCAAGGGGGGTACAGGGAGCAGTCCTGAGTTTCTTGCTGAATTTGGGTTTATCCTCTAGACTTGGCCCGTTTTTCTCGGGGAACCTCTGGAGTTGCCTAAAGGGAGTCAAGCCTCAGGTCGTGTTTGATGGGGAACGGGGGATGGCTCTGGAGTCAATGCAGGGGAAGCGGGCGTCATCTCGAGTTGATTTGGGGCCCATGGAGCTCCTTCGCGATGCTGGTGTGACCTCAGGGTCCCTCTCTACTTGTGACAGTGTTTTTGCGGACTGTCTCGACATCCATCAAGCAAGTCGAGGCTCCTGACATGTTTCAGGGGGCTCACGGAATTGCTCTGCATGCAGTGCAGGGGAATCGGTCCTCATCTCGCTTGGAGGGGGAAGTCTCAATATTTTTCTCGAGTTGCGGCGGGGACCGGGGTTTACATTCTGGGACTTACGGGGGGGAGGGCCCTTAAACCCCTCTGTTTGTTCAACGAAGTCAGGGATTTCCTGTCGAGTTACGAGGGACACCTCAGGAGTCTCTTCGAGGCTTGGCAGGGCAAAAGGGACGCTTCTCGAGGTGAGTCGGGAGTCGGGAGACCCAGGGTCCCTTTCCAGTAGCCACAGGGATACTGGGATTCCTGTCAATGTTCAAGAGGAGTCAGGCTCCGTCAAATTTTGAAGCAGTGAGCTCTGCGTGCCTCTCGGGGTGTCAGAGGCATGTGAGGCATTCCGTCGAAAGGAGTCGGGGACCGAGGGCTTTCTCTAGGGACTCCACAGGTGGTGCAGACATCCCTTCACCTTGTGAGATGAAAGACTAGACTGTATTCAAGCCACTGCAAGGAAACCCGGCCTCCTTTCGAGTCAGGGCTTCTCGGTGTATATGCCCATTGGCGGCAGCAATCTCAGGGTCCCTCCCTCATACCTATTGCTGAGAGAAGCCTCCTCTTGAGGGGCTTGTGGAAAGGTGGCCTACGTCTTGAGTCTAAGCCAGGGAATCAGCTCTCATCTCGAGGCAAATTGGGGTACACGGAGCAGCCCTCGAGGTTGCTCTCTGAATTTTGGTACTCCCCCTAGATTTGGGCCCCGTTGTTTTTGGGCAACCTTGGAGTTCCCTAAAGGGAGTCAATCCTCCGGTCGTGTTTGATGGGGAACGGGGGATGGCTTGGGGAGTAAATGCGGGGAAGGGGGCCCTCATGCCCAGGGGTTTTGGGGGGCCCTTGGAGCCCCTTTCCCGCGATGCTGGTGTGATCTCGGGGGTCCCTCTCAAACTGGTTCCCAGTTTTTTTTGCGGACTGTCTCGAATCCATCAAGTAATTTCGAGGCTCCTGAAAATGTTTCAGGGCTCCCCGGAAAATTTGCTCGCATGAGTGCAGGGAATTGGGCCTCACTCGTTGGAGGGGGAAGTCTCATTTTTTTTCTCGAGTTGCGGCGGGGACCTGGTGAAACTTTCCCCTCGCTTACGGGGGGGAGGGCCCTTAAACCCTCGTGTTTATTCAACAAGTCGGGACTCCTGTCAAATTTAAACCAGGGACACCTCAGTAGTCTCTTCGAGGTTTGGGGCCGGGAAAAAGGGACCCCTTTGTCGGGGTTTAGTCGGGAGAAAAGGGGTTCATTTTCCATTAGCCACAGGGATACTGGGACCCTTCAATGTAAAGGGGAGTCGGGTTTCCCGTAAAAATTTTAAAAGCAGGAGCTCTGCGTGCCTCTCGAGGTTTTCCAGGGGCCCCAAGTGGGGCTTTGGGCCCCCGAAGGAGTCGGGGACCTAGGGCTTTGTCTAGGGACTCCCCCACAGGTGGTGCAGACATCCCTTCAGCTTGTGAGATGAAAGACTAGACTGTATTCAAGCCACTGCAAGGAAAGCCGGCCTCCTTTCGAGTCAGGGCTTCTCGGTGTATATGCCCATTGAGGCAGCAATCTCAGGGTCCCTCCCTCATACCTATTGCTGAGAGAAGCCTCCTCTTGAGGGGCTTGTGTAAAGTTGGCATAGGTCTTGAGTCTAATCCAGGGAATCAGCACTCATCTCGAGGCAATTTGGGGTACAGGAGCAGTCCTCGAGTTGCTCTGCTGAACTTGGTACTCCTCTAGACTTGGCCCGTTGTTCTCGGGGAACCTCTGGAGTTGCCTAAAGGGAGTCAAGCCTCAGGTCGTGTTTGATGGGGAACGGGGGATGGCTCTGGAGTCAATGCAGGGGAAGCGGGCCTCTTCTCGAGTTGATTTGGGGCCCATGGAGCTCCTTTGCGATGCTGGTGTGACCTCAGGGTCCCTCTCTACTTGTGACAGTGTTTTTGGGGGGGGAATTTGCCCTAAAAAATCCATCAAGCAAGTCGAGGCTCCTGACTTGGGGCCTATCTCGCTTGGGGGGGAAAGTCTCATTTTTTTTTCTGGGAGTTGCGGCGGGGACCTGGGGTACTTTCCTCACTTACGGGGGGGATGGCCCTTAAAAACCCTCTATTTTTTTAAAAACGAAGTAAGGACAAAATGCATTTTACGGGGGGACACCTCAGGACCCCTTTTTTCAGGTTGGGCCCGGGGAAAAAAGGGGACGCTTCCCCAAGGGGGAGTCGGGGGGACCCAGGGTCCCTTTCCAGTAGCCACAGTGATATTGGGATTCCTGTCAATGCTCAAGAGGAGTCAGGCATCGTCAATTTGAAGCAGTGAGCTCTGCGTGCCTCTCGAGGTGTCAGAGGCATGTGAGGCATTCCGTCGAAAGGAGTCGGGGACCTAGGGATTTCTCTAGGGACTCCATAGGTGGTGCAGACATCCCTTCACTTTGTGAGATGAAAGACTAGACTGTATTCAAGCCACTGCAAGGAAACCCGGCCTCCTTTCGAGTCAGAGGCTTCTCGGTGTATATGCCATTGAGGCAACACACTCAGGGTCCCTCCCTCATACCTATTGCTGAGAGAAGCCTCCTCTTGAGGGGCTTGTGGAAAGTTGCTACCTCTTGAGTCTAAGCCAGGGAATCAGCTCTCATCTCGAGGCAATTTGGGGTACACGGAGCAGTCCTCGAGTTGCTCTGCTGAACTTGGTACTCCTCTAGACTTGGCCCGTTGTTCTCGGGGAACCTCTGGAGTTGCCTAAAGGGAGTCAAGCCTCAGGTCGTGTTTGATGGGGAACAGGGGATGGCTCTGGAGTCAATGCAGGGGAAGCGGGCCTCATCTCGAGTTGATTTGTGGCCCATGGAGCTCCTTCGCGATGCTGGTGTGACCTCAGGGTCCCTCTCTACTGGTGACAGTGTTTTTGCAGACTGTCTCAACATCCATCAAGCAAGTCGAGGCTCCTGACAAGTTTCATGGGGCTCACGGAATTGCTCTGCATACAGTGCAGGGGAATCGGGCCTCATCTCTCTTGGAGGGGGAAGTCTCATGGTTTTTCTCGAGTTGCGGCGGGGACCTGGGGTACATTCTCGACTTACGGCGAGGATGGCCCTTCAACCCTCGTGCTTGTTCAACGAAGTCAGGACTCCGGTCGAGTTACGAGGGACACCTCAGGAGTCTCTTCGAGGCTTTCAGGGCAAAATGGACGCTTCTCGAGGTGATTCGGGAGACCCAATGTCCCTTTCCAGTAGCCACAGGGATACTTGGATTCCTGTCAATGTTCAAGAGGAGTCAGGCTCCGTCAAATTTTGAAGCAGTGAGCTCTGCGTGCCTCTCCAGGTGTCAGAGGCATGTGAGGCATTTCGTCGAAAGGAGTCGGGGAACTAGGGCTTTCTCTAGGGACTCCACAGGTGGTACAGACATCTCTTCACCTTGTGAGATGAAAGACTAGACTGTATTCAAGCCACTGCAAGGAAACCCGGCCTCCTTTCGAGTCAGGGCTTCTCGGTGTATATGCCCNGATTGAGGCAGCAATCTCAGGGTCCCTCCCTCATACCTATTGCTGAGAGAAGCCTCCTCTTGAGGGGCTTGTGGAAAGGTGGCCTACGTCTTGAGTCTAAGCCAGGGAATCAGCTCTCATCTCAAGTCAATTTGGGGTACACGGAGCAGTCCTCGAGTTGCTCTGCTGAACTTGGTACTCCTCTAGACTTGGCCCGTTGTTCTCGGGGAACCTCTGGAGTTGCCTAAATGGAGTCAAGCCTCAGGTCGTGTTTGATGGGAAATGGGGGATGGCTCTGGAGTCAATGCAGGGGAAGCGGGCCTCATCTCGAGTTGATTTAGGGCCCATGGATCTCCTTCGCGATGCTGGTGTGACGTCAGGGTCCCTCTCTACTTGTGACAGTGTTTTTGCGGACTCTCTCGACATCCATCAAGCAAGTCGAGGCTCCTGACTTGTTTTAGGGGGCTCAAGGAATTGCTCTGCATGCAGTGCAGGGGAATCGGGCCTCATCTCGCTTGGAGG
>NW_027224527.1:0-17260 GCF_023699985.2 Odocoileus virginianus | reverse complement strand
CCTGGGCTTTTGTTTGCTGGAAGATTTCTGATTACAGTTTCGATTTCCTTGCTTGTGATGGGTTTGTTAAGATCTTCTATTTCTTCCTGATTGAGTTTTGGAAAGTTATACTTCTCTAAGAACTTGTCCATTTCTTCTAAGTTGTCCATTTTATTGGCATAGAGCTGCTGGTAGTAGTCTCTTATGACCCTTTGTATTTCAGTGTTGTCTGTTGTGATCTCTCCATTTTCGTTTCTAATTTTGTTAATTTGGTTCTTCTCCCTTTGTTTCTTAATGAGTCTTGCTAATGGTTTGTCAATTTTGTTTATTTTTTCAAAAAACTAGCTTTTAGCTTTGTTGATTTTTGCTATGGTCTCTTTAGTTTCTTTTGCATTTATTTCTGCCCTAATTTTTAAGATTTCTTTCCTTCTACTAACCCTGGGGTTCTTCATTTCTTCCTTCTCTAGTTGCTTTAGGTGTAGAGTTAGGTTATTTGTTTGACTTTTTTCTTGTTTCTTGAGGTACGCCTGTTATGGTATGAATCTTCCCCTTAGCACTGCTTTTACAGTGTCCCATAGGTTTTGGGTTGTTGTGTTTTCATTTTCATTCATTTCTATGCATATTTTGATTTCTTTTTTGATTTCTTCTATGATTTGTTGGTTATTCAGAAGCGTGTTGTTTAGCCTCCATATGTTTGAATTTTTAATAATTTTTTTCCTGTAATTGAGATCTAATCTTACTGCACTGTGGTCAGAAAAGATGACTGGAATCATTTCAATCTTTTTTGAATTTACCAAGACTAGATTTATGGCCCAGGATGTGATCTATTCTGGAGAAGGTTCCGTGTGCACTTGAGAAAAAGATGAAATTGATTGTTTTGGGGTGAAACGTCCTATAGATTTCAATAAGGTCTAGCTGGTCCATTGTGTCTTTTAAAGTTTGTGTTTCCTTGTTCATTTTCTGTTTAGTTGATCTATCCATAGTTGTGAGTGGGGTATTAAAGTCTCCTACTATTATTGTGTTACTATTAATTTCCTCTTTCATACTCATTAGTCTTTGCCTTACAAATCGCGGTGCTCCTATGTTGGGTGCATATATATTTATAATTGTTATATCTTCTTCTTGGATTGATCCTTTGATCATTATGTAGTGTCCATCTTTGTCTCTTTTCACAGCCTTTATTTGAAAGACTATTTTATCTGATATTAGTATTGCGACTCCTGCTTTCTTTTGGTCTCCGTTTGCGTGGAATATTTTTTTCCAGCCCTTCACTTTTAGTCTGTATGTGTCCCTTGCTTTGAGGTGGGTCTCTTGTAGACAGCATATATAGGGGTCTTGCTTTTGTATCCATTCAGCCAGCCTTTGTCTTTTGGTTGGGGCATTCAACCCATTTACATTTAAGGTAATTATTGAGAGGTATGGTCCCGTTGCCATTTATTTTGTTGTTTGGGGTTCAAGTTTATACCACCTTCCTGTGTTTCCTGTCTAGAGAAGATCCTTTAGTATTTGTTGAAGAGCTGGTTTGGTGGTGCTGAATTCTCTCAGCTTTTGCTTGTCTGTAAAGCTTTTGAGTTCTCCTTCATATCTGAATGAGATCCTTGCTGGGTACAGTAATCTAGGTTGTAGTTTATTCTCTTTCATTACTTTAAGTATGTCCTGCCATTCCCTTCTAGCCTGAAGGGTTTCTATTGATAGATCAGCTCTTATCCTTATGGGAGTCCCTTTGTGTGTTATTTGTTGTTTCTCCCTTGCTGCTTTTAATATTTGTTCTTTGTGTTTGATCTTTGTTAATTTGATTAATATTTGTCTTGGGGTGTTTCGCTTTGGGTTTATCCTGTTTGGGACTGTCTGGGTTTCTTGGACTTGGGTGGCTATTTCCTTCCCCATTTTAGGGAAGTTTTCAGCTATTATCTCCTCGAGTATCTTCTCATGGCCTTTCTTTTTGTCTTCTTCTTCTGGGACTCCTATGATTCGAGTGTTGGGGCGTTTTTTCATTGTCTCAGAGGTCCCTGAGTTTGTCCTCATTTCTTTTGATTCTTTTTTCTTTTTTCCTCTCTGCTTCATTTATTTCCACCATTTTATCTTCTAACTCACTTATCCTATCTTCTGTCTCTGTTATTCTACTCATGGTTCCCTCCAGAGTGTTTTTGATCTCATTTATTTCATTATTAATTTTTAATTGACTTTTTAAAATTTCTTCTAGGTCCTTGTTAAACCTTTCTTGCATCTTCTCAATCTTTGTCTCCAGGCTATTTATTTGTAACTCCATTTTGTTTTCAAGATTTTGGATCATTTTTATTATCATTATTCTAAATTCTTTTTCAGGTAGATTCCCTATTTCCTCCTCTTTTGTTTGACTTGGTGGGCTTTTTTCATGTTCCTTTAGCTGTTGGGTATTTCTCTGCCCTTTCATCTTGTTTAGATTGCTGTGTCTGGAGTGGGCTTTCTATATTCTTGTGATCTGTGGTTCCTTTTTATTGTGGAGGTTTCACTCAGTGGGTGGGGTTGGACGATTGGCTTGTCAAGTTTTCCTGGTTAGGGAAGCTTGTGTCAGCGTTCTGGTGCATGGAATTGGATTTCTTCTCTCTGGAGTGCAGTGGAGTGTCCAGTAATGAGTTTTGGGATGGGTCTTTGTGTTAGGTGTGACTTTGGAGAGCCTGTATGTTGACACTCAGGTCTATGTTCCTGCGTTGCTAAAGAATTTGTGTGGTATGTCTTGTACTAGAGCTTATTGGCCCTTGGGTGTTGGTTGGTTTTAGTGTTTGTATGGAGGCTTTTGGATGGTCTCTTATTCCTTAATGTTCCATGTAGTCAGAAGTTTTCTGGTTTTCTCAGGTTTTGGGCTTAAGTCTCCTGCCTCTGGATTTCAGTTTTATTCTTCCAATAGTCTCACGACTTCTCCAACTATACAGCACTGATAATAAAACTTCTAGGTTAACGGTGAAAAGATTCTCCACTGTGAGATACAACCAGAGAGATTCACAGAGTTACATGAAGAATAGGAGAGGGAGGAAGGAGATAGAGGTGAGCAGGAGGAGAAAAAGGGGACTCAAGAGGAGAGAGACAGATCTACGCAGTTATCTGTTCCCAAAGTGTTCTCCGTAGGTCAGACACCCACAAAGATTCACAGAATTGGATTGGGAAGAGAAGGGGAAAGGAGGAAATAGAGGTGTTCTGAGGTAGAAAACAGAGAGTCAAAAGTGGGAGAGTAATCACCACACTCCTAAATAGAAATGGGAACTGAATATTGGATTCTTAAATGTCCAAAATTTATATCACATACTGAAAAACAAAGATTAAAAATCTAGTGTAGAGGTTAGACTCTTTGAAATACAATATTTAGAAACAAAAACAAAAACACCCCCCAAAATTAGAAATGTATATGAAGTTTGGTTTAAAAATAGGGTTTCTCTCTCTCTCTTTTTTTTTTTTTTGGCAAGGTTATAGTGAAATGAAAATGAAAATTAAGGAATAATAGAGGAGTATTAGAGGACTTTAAAAGGAAATAGAAGAGAAAAACAAGAAAAAGAAAAAAAAATTTTTTTTCCTAATTAAAAAAATCGTAAAAATATATGAAAATGAAAGTTGAGGAGTAATGGGGGAGTAATAGGGAATTTTAAAAGAAAATAAAAGAAAAAAATAAAAAATAAAAAAAAAAAGGAAAGAAAAAAAAATTTTTTTTTCCTAATTAAAAAAATCGTAAAAATATATGAAAATGAAAGTTGAGGAGTAATGGGGGAGTAATAGGGAATTTTAAAAGAAAATAAAAGAGAAAAAATAAAAAAAATAAAAAAAAAAAAAAATTTTTTTTTTCCTAATTAAAAAAATCATATAAATATATGAAAATGAAAGTTGAGGAGTAATGGGGGAGTAATAGGGAATTTTAAAAGAAAATAAAAGAGAAAAAATAAAAAATAAAAAAAAAGGAAAGAAAAAAAAATTTTTTTTTTTAATAAATTAAAAAAAAAAATACATATATATCTAGGAATTCCTCTGGAGTTGTTGCGGTCAGTGTAGGTTCAGTTCAATTTCAGATAGCTCCTCTTTCCAGCTTACACTTCTAGATATCTATAGGCCCCTTCCGGTGTAGTCGGTGTTACCTTCAGGGATTTTAATCTGTTGCACCGGTCCTTTCTGAAGCGGTTCCCTTTGTTTATTTTGGCTTCTCTTCGGTGTCTAATTTCCGCCCTGACACAGGCGGGCGGAGGTGATCTCTTATTTAGGTTCGCTAGTTCAGTTTAGTCCTGCTACGGGGAGGGCGGGGCGCTGCAGACAGATACCGCTCCGTGTGGCTAGCACTCACCGGCCACACTGGGTTTGCCCTGCTCACGGGTGTCAGTGCTTTCCCCGTCTACACTGCTCAGGCTCCCGGCTGCTCTATATGGAGCGGGCCCTGCGTTGAGTGCGGTTCCAGTTTTCTGGTACTCCACAAAAGCGCGGATTCGGTTGCGCCTGCGTTTTGTGCCTTTCCTGGCCTGAGCGGCCCAGGCAGCCAGAGGCTTGGGCGCAATCTCCCTGGGTACGGCGCGGTTTTCCCCTCCGCGACCCCAGCGCGCGCCGCCAGTCGGGTCTCAGGAAGTCTTTAGATAGGAACCAGGGGCCTGTTTGCAATGTGGGAGGGGGTGGCTTCTCAGGGGCTGAGTTTGCCCTTTTCCCCTTCCCCCTGCCTCCTACCTCCAGTGGGGAGCGGCTCTTTTCTGGACTGTCTCAGTCCGGTTGTTTCGCAAACCGCAGGCAGTGTGTTCCGGCCAGTTAATTTTGTCCCACCGTTTAAAAAAAGCTCCCTCCGATTGCTCTCAGGGTCTTCGGGCCAGTCCTTACCCTAAGCAATGCCGCCCGCTCCTCTCCGTTCCGCCCCCGCTTGTTGCTGGCGGGTACGGGCGTCTGGGGTACTTTTCTGCTGGGAGTTGCTTTTAGGCACGTAATCTGTGGGCCTTATTTAATTTTTCCTCCCAGTTAGATTGTCGAAAACTTCCCCCAGTCCCGCCAGTGCGAGGGTTTCCTGGTGATTGGAAACTTCCTCTATTAAGACTCCCTTCCCGGGACGGGTCACCGTCCGTAGCTCTTTTGTCTCCCTTTTTATCTTTTATATTTTGTCCTACCTCCCTTTGAAGACAATGGGCTGCTTTTCTGGGCGCCTGATGTCCTCTGCTAGCGATCTGAAGTTGTTTTGTGAAATTTGCTCAGCGTTCAAATGTTCTTTCGATGAATTTGTAGGGGAGAAGGTGGTCTCCCCGTCCTATTCCTCCGCCATCTTGGCTCCTCCCCCCCCTTTGTTTCTTAATGAGTCTTGCTAATGGTTTTTAAATTTTGTTTATTTTTTCAAAACACCAGCTTTTAGCTTTGTTGATTTTTGCTATGGTCTCTTTGTTTCTTTTGCCTTTATTTCTGCCCTAATTTTTAAGATTTCTTTCCTTCTACTTACCCTGGGGTTCTTCATTTCTTCCTTCTCTAGCTGCTTTAGGTATAGAGTTAGGTTCTTTTATTTGACTTTTTTCTTGTTTCTTGAGGTAAGCCTGTAATGCTATGAACCTTCCCCTTAGCACTGCTTTTACAGTGTCCCATAGGTTTTGGGTTGTTGTGTTTTCATTTTCATTCATTTCTATGCATATTTTGATTTCTTTTTTGATTTCTTCTATGATTTGTTGGTTATTCAGAAGCATGTTATTTAGCCTCCATATGTTTGAATTTTTAATAATTTTTTTCCTGTAATTGAGATCTAATCTTACTGCACTGTGGTCAGAAAAGATGAGTGGAATGATTTCAATCTTTTTGAGTTTACCAAGACTAAATTTATGGCCCAGGATGTGATCTATTCTGGAGGAGGTTCCGTGTGCACTTGAGAAAAAGGTGAATTTGATTGTTTTGGGGTGAAATGTCCTATAGATATCAATTAGGTCTAGCTGGTCCATTGTGTCATTTAAAGTTTGTGTTTCCTTGTTCATTTTCTGTTTAGTTGATCTATCCATAGTTGTGAGTGGGGTATTAAAGTCTCCCACTATTATTGTGTTGCTATTAATTTCCTCTTTCATACTCATTAGTGTTTGCCTTACATATTGCGGTGCTCCTATGTTGGGTGCATGTATATTTATAATTGTTATATCTTCTTCTTGGATTGATCCTTTGATCATTATGTAGTGTCCTTCTTTGTCTCTTTTCACAGCCTTTATTTGAAAGACTATTTTATCTGATATGAGTATTGTGACTCCTGCTTTCTTTTGTTCTCCGTTTACGTGAAATATTTTTTCCAGCCCTTCACTTTTAGTCTGTATGTGTCACTTGTTTTGAAATTGGTCTCTTGTAGACAGCATATATGGGGGTCTTGTTTTTGTATCCATTCACCCAGTCTTTGTCTTTTGGTTGGGGCATTCAGCCCATTTACTTTTAAGGTAATTATGATAGGTATGGTCCCGTTGCCATTTATTTTGTTGTTTTGGGTTCACGTTCATACAACCTTTCTGTGTTTCCTGTCTAGAGAAGATTCTTTAGCATTTGTTGAAGAGCTGGTTTGGTGGTGCTGAATTCTCTCAGCTTTTGCTTGTCTGTAAAGCTTTTGAATTCTTCTTCATATCTGAATGAGATCCTTGCTGGGTACAGTAATCTATGTTGTAGTTTATTCTCTTTCATTACTTTAAGTATGTCCTGCCATTCCCTTCTGGCCTGGAGGGTTTCTAATGGTAGATTCAGCTGTTATCCTTATGGGAATCCCTTTGTGTGCTATTTGTTGTTTCTCCCTTGCTGCTTTTAATATTTGTTCTTTGTGTTTGATCTTTGTTAATTTGATTAATATGTGGTCTTGGGGTGTTTCGCCTTGGGTTTATCCTGTTTGGGACTCTCTGGGCTTCTTGGACTTGGGTGGCTATTTCCTTCCCCATTTTAGGGAAGTTTTCAGCTATTATCTCCTCGAGTATTTTCTCATGGCCTTTCTTTTTGTCTTCTTCTTCTGGGACTCCTATGATTCGAATGTTGGGGCATTTCACATTGTCCCAGAGGTCCCTGAAGTTGTCCTCATTTCTTTTGATTCTTTTTTCTTTTTTCCTCTCTGCTTCATTTATTTCCACCATTTTATCTTCTACCTCACTTATCCTATCTTCTGTCTCTGTTATTCTACTCTTGGTTCCCTCCAGACTGTTTTTGATCTCATTTATTGCATTATTCATTTTTAATTGACTCTTTTTTATTTCTTCTAAGTCTTTATTAAACATTTCTTGCATCTTCTCAACCTTTGTCTCCAGGCTCTTTATCTGTAACTCTATTTTGTTTTCAATATTTTGGATCATTTTTATTATCATTATTCTAAATTCTTTTTCAGGTAGATTCCCTATCTCCTCCTCTTTTGTTTGACTTGATGGGCATTTTTCATGTTCCTTTACCTGTTCGTTATTTCTCTGCCTTTTCATCTTGTTTAGATTGCTGTGTCTGGAGTGGGCTTTCTGTATTCTGGAGGTCTGTGGTTCCTTTTTATTGTGGAGGTTTCACCCAGTGGGTGGGGTTGGACGATTGGCTTGTCAAGGTTTCCTGGTTAGGGAAGCTTGCGTCAGTGTTCTGGTGTGTGGAACTGGATTTCTTCTCTCTGGAGTGCAATGGAGTGCCCAGTAATGAGTTTTGAGATGGGTCTATGTGTTAGGTGTGACTTTGGGCAGCCTGTAAGTTGACGCTCAGGGCTATGTTCCTGCATTGCTGGAGAATTTGCATGGTATGTCTTGCTCTGAAACTTACTGGCTCTTGGGTGGTGGTTGGTTTCAGTGTAGGTATGGAGGCTTTTGGATGGTCTCTTGTTACTTAATGTTCCCTGTAGTCAGGAGTTCTCTGGTGTTCTCAGGTTTTGGGCTTAAGCCTGTTGCCTCTGGATTTCAGTCTTACTCTTTCAGTAGTCTCAAGACTTCTCCAACTATACAGCACTGATAATAAAACTTCTAGGTTAATGGTGAAAAGATTCTCCCCCGTGAGGGACACCCAGAGAGGTTCACAGAGTTACATGAAGAAGAGGAGAGGGAGGAAGGAGATAGAGATGAGCAGGAGGAGAAAAAGGGGGACTCAAGAGGAGAGAGACAGATCTACACAGTTGTCTGTTCCCAAAGTGTTCTCTGTAGCCCAGACACCCACAAAGATTCACAGAATTGGATCTGGAAGAGAAGGGGAAAGGAGGAAATAGAGGTGTTCTGAGGTAGAAAACAGAGAGTCAACAGTGGGAGAGAGTAATCAACACTCTCCTGAGTAAAAATGGGAACTGAATATTGGATTCTTAAATGTCCAAAATTTATATCATATACTGAAAAACAAAGATTAAAAATCTAAAGTAGAGGTTAGACTCAAAAATACAATGTTAAAAACAAAAACAAAAACAAAAATTTTTAGAAATATATATGAAGTTCAGTTTAAAAATAGGGCTTCTCTCTCTCTCTTTTTTTTTTCAAGGTTATAGTGAAATGAAAATGAAACTTAAGGAGTAGTAGAGGAGTAAATAGAGGACTTTAAAAGAAAATAAGAGAAAAAGAAAAAAAAACATGAAAAAAGCAAAAAAATTTTTTTTCCTAATTAAAAAAAATCATAAAAATATATGAAAATGAAAGTTAAGGAGTAATGGGGGAGTAATAGGGAATTTTAAAAGAAAATAAAAGAAAAAATAAAAAAGAAAAGAAGTTTTTAATTTAAATTTTATTTAAATTTTTTAAAAAAGGGTAAAAATATATCTAGGAATTTCTCTGGGGCTGTTGTGGTCAGTGTGGGTTCGGTTCAGTTACAGATAGCTCCTCGTTCCAGCTTACACTTCTCGATATCTTTAGGCCCCTTCCCGGGGTAAATTTGTGGTTTTTCTACAGGGGTTTTTAAACTTGGTTTCAGTGGGCACGTTCTAAGGGTTTCCCCTTGGGTTTTTTTTGGATTCTTTTTCCGGCCCCCTTAAAGCCTTAAATTTCCCCCCCTGAACCCGGCGGGGAAGGTTTGGCTCTTTGTCAATTTTGCTAAGTTCCCTCCCCCATGCGGGGAGGTGAGGGCGCTGTTTTCCCCATCTACGCTGCTCAGGCTCCCGGCTGCTCTATATGGACCGGGCCCTGCGTTGCGTGCGGTTCCAGTTTTCAGGCACTCCACAAAAGTGCGGACTCGGCTGCGCCTTTGTGCCTTCCCCGGCCCAAGCAGGGTCAGGCAGCGGGAGCTTGATGAAAACGCACTCTTTCCCTTTGGGGGCGGTGTCCTTCCCCCCCTCCCAAAGGGCCGCCTCAGTTTCCCACACTACCCGGTCCGGGTTTTCACCCTTTTGGGCCCCTTTGGGAAACGATTTCGTCTGGACCCTCCTGGGGGATGTTAACATCCAGAAACTCAGGGAAACTTCGTTATAAGCTGGGGAACCCCTGTTTTGCATTTTGGGGGGTTTGGGGGCAGTCTTTTGGGGCTTTAGTTTGCCCCTTTTTCCCCCCCCACTGCCCCCTGCCTCCGGAGCGGGGGGCCCGTCCCCCCAGTTGCAAACTCTTCTCTTGGGATTTACTCAGCCCTTTTTTTCTGGGAAATTGGGGGGTATGCCAAATTTAAGGGGTTTTTTTCCCCGGGTTTAAATTTCTCCTCTCTTTCTATCCCCCCCGTTTTTAAATTGCTACTCATGTTTGCTACCTCTGATTGCCCCTCAGGGCTTTTGGGCCCCGGGCCTTCCCAAAACAATGCTGCCGGGGCCCCTCTGTTTTAAGCCCCCCCTTGCTAGGCAGAAAGCGAGCAACTGGGGGACTTTTTCTGCTGGGATTTTTTTTTTAGGTATGTAATTTTGGGGTTTTATTTTTTTTTTCCCCCCAGTTGGGTTGCCCTCCAAATTTTTCGAAAACTCCCCCAACCCCCATTGAGAGGGTTTCCTGGTGTTTGGAAATTTCCCTCCTTTAAAGACCCCTTTCCCCAGGACAGGTCTCTGCCCCTAACCTATTGTCTCCTTTTCATATTTATTTTTTTGTCCTACCTCCTTTCAAAGAAAAGGGGGCTCTTTTCTGGGTGTCTGTTTCCCTCTGTATTTGTTTCAGAAATTTTTTTGGGTGGATTTTACCACTTTTCAAAAAATCTTTCGATGAATTTTTTTGGGGAAGAAATTTCTCCCCCCAACCTATTCCCCCACCATCTTAGTTCCCCCCCCTTGATCTTACCTCTTACAAAACTAAAGCTTGCTGTTTTTTTGGGTTCTATCAGAAAAAGCCCACAGTTTCCTGGTTGTCAGAGATGGGGATTTAAATTAAACTTGGGAAACACAGCAAGCAGCATGAACCTAGGTTTTTGTTTCAGTTCCTTTTTTCCCTAAATCCTCATGGTGATTTGGGGGGTTAAAGGAAACAAATTGAAAGTGAGGGGAAATTGTGTCATGGTTTAAATGAATAGCAATTTTGGGAATTCATTGTATTTTCACCCAACAGTAAGCAAGCTCATTTTTTTGCCCCAAGAAGACATCCCCCCCACCCCAAAATAAAGGGTTTTACATGCTGAAAGCACAACTGTTGGAAAAAATTTCCCAGATTGAGTGGAAATGACCTCACTTTTGTTGGTAAATCCTGAACTTAAAGTAAAGTAAAAGAATCCCCAGCAAACTCCTTTAAACCAACTTTCCCAACTTCATGGTTCCAATTGTATTATTTTCTAGAAATTTTTCTTGAGTTTTTGCCCTTCATCTGCTGTTCGATTTCTCTGAAGACAAAGACTGAGTTTAAAATTCTTTTTTATTTTTCTCTACCCACATTAAATTTAAAACCCCATTATTAGTGGGGCTTCCCCCTTTACCTCAGTGGTAAAGAAACTGCCTAAAATTTCCAAGAAGACACGGGAAAACCCACTGGTTTGATCCCGGGGTTTGGGAAGATACCCTGGAGCAAAAAAAGGGTTCCCCCATTCCAGTAGTTTTCACGGGGAAAAATCTAAATTGGACAAAAGGACCGGGCAGGATACATCCATGGGTCAAAAAAGAGCTGAACACAGCAAAAAAAGAGAAACTGGGGAGCAAAAAATCTAAATACAGGTTTAAAACCCCCAAAATCGGGCATGATTAAGCCACCCATGTCCCCTGGGATCCCAATTCATCATTTGTGAAAAAGGCCCGGGATATAAAAAGCTTGGGATGTAAAATAATATTAAATAAGACCCCATGAAAGGGAAAAATTGGGTTCAAAAATTTGGTTTTTGGGTTTTAAATTTTTATAAAAAGGGACCAAAACCAACCATCCTTAGCAAGGGAAAGAGATGTTCTTTCCCAAACCCCAAACATAAAACCCCCAAAAGAGAGCCCGTTTGGTCCATTTTAAAAATTTTATTTTTTAAACTTAAATTAGAATCATCTTTAAACATCCTTATTAAATTATATGAGCAGTTAAGTTAAAACCCATTCAAAAATCCATAATTAAAGGGATGGGCAGACACCAAAAAAAAATGAAATTGGGAACCTGCCAAAACCAAACCCAAATTTGGGCGGGATTTTTGGGTTTTGGGTCCCACAAAAGGGGGGTGGGAATCCATGTGAACAGTTTCCCATTGATGATGCAGGCACAGAAGAACAGCCCGGACAAGCCATTTTCCCATATAAATTTTTTCTTTTTTCACCCACAGACCCCCGGGTTTTTGTTTTTCTTATTTTTCAGTGCGGGGTCTAGCAACAAACAAGCTTTAACATTTTCCCCCTTCCAACAAACACAAATTTTCCCGGGGGTCTGGGGGTTTTTTTTTTTCCCTTTTCCCCTATCCCCAGGGTTGTTGACCCTTTTTTTCACTACCAAAAAATTTTGGTTTGTGATCATTCATTAGCTAAAAATTTTGGGGCCATTTTTCCTAGTCATTTCCTAATCAAAACCCTAAAAATTTCCCGTATAGAAGAAAAAGGGAGCATGAGGAAAAGGGCATTTTCCAAAACCATTTACAGAGATCTTTAAATTTTCACCACCTTTGGGGGCCTACTGGGCCCTTTTAAAGGGGAAATTCTTAGAGCAGTATACTCAAGTAAACCAAGTTATTTTCACAATCAAGGACCATTTTTAAATTCAATAGGGGAACTGGGTTTGGCTGAACAAAAATTTTAAAAATTTTAAAAACCTTTTTTTATTTTGGCCTGCTGCCAAAAAGGGTTGGAAACTACCAAAGCTGGTAAAATTTTTTGCTTTTCCCGGGGAAAAAAGGGAAAGCATCATACCCCACTTCTGACAACCCTGGGGAGTTTTTTTTTTTTCTTTTAATTCAACCTTTTGAGGACTTTTTAAGAAACCCGGACCACATGAAAAAAAAAAAACATAAAAAATTTAAAGAGAAATCAGACTAGCAAAGGAAACGGGGGTTTTGGGGAATGATACCACAGTTATTCCCCCTGAGCTTCCTTTTCCCTCTTTAAACCCAAGTGAGTCCTGGAAAAAGCGGGAACCGGAAACCCAACAATGCAGACAGAAAAGGCCATGGAAAAGTGTTCTCACTGCACCCAAAAGGCCCGGGAAAAGGGGCCAGCTTAGAGAGGAAAAGGAAACCCTTTAAAGCACTTTTAAATTGTACATAAGGCAAACACCACAAAATTGTGCAGAAACCCGAGCAAACACATAAGTAAAATTAAGGGAACGCCTGGTAGGAAAACTCTGTGAAATTTAACTTACCCTTTCCATTTTTTCGTCACTGGGACCCAAAGACAGTTTTTAGAAGCTTTTTGAATCCCCAGTGTGGGGGCTCCTGGGGGGGAAAAAGGGAAAAGAGCTCTTGGCCCCATGAAAAAACAAGCTTGCCCACCTAACCTTTTTCGGGCCCCTCGGGAATAAGCAAAGGGCTTGTCTATATGTCACAAAACAGAAACTCCCCTCGGGGGCAGGGGAAAAATTGTTATGCAGAGAACATTTTTCTAAGAAAAACTCAACCGTAGATTTGAATAGGCAGGAGAAAGAACTTGAAGATAGGTTGACTGAAATTATCCAGTCAGAGAGCAGAAGGAAAAAAGAATGAAGAAAAATGAACTGAGACTAAAGGACCTGTGGGACTTTGTCAGATTTTCTGACGTAAGTATAATAGGATTCCCAGAAGAGGAGGAGAGTGAGAAATAGCTGTGTGAGTTTTGTGAAAAGCAATGTTCTCTTAAAGGAAAGGGGCCCCCCAGTTAGCATCTTCTTTCCCTCACCCTACTTCCCCACATAGTCGTCCCTTTGGGAAAAAGGGAGGACCGAAACACCAACTTTGATGGTACTGTTTTCCTAATTCTTGAGCAGAAATGGACCTGCGCAAATTTCGGCTCTGTCACAAACTTTTTACAAAACATGCGGCAGGGAAATGAAATGAGAAAAAAAAAAGAAATTGTCTGTGCTCCTTTTTCCCTTAGACCGATAAGCTTTTTTGCATAGATAGCCCTCTGATAAACCCGGTTTTCTGATTAGGGGACAATAAAAGGCAGAAGGATTGGGTTTCGGGTTTTTTGCTATTGCTAAACCATGTCTGACTCGTTTGCAACCCCATGGACTATAGCCTTATGAGGCTCCTCTGTCCATGGGATTTTCCAGGCAAGAATACTGGAGTGGCTTGCTGTTTCCTTCTCCTGGAGAATCTTCTTGACCCAGGGATTTTAAACCCCCCAAACCCCTTTCATTGGCAGGCAATACTTTAAACCCGGAGCCAAACCCGGGGAACTTTTAGAGAAAATGTACCAGACCCATAACTTTGGGGAATTTAAACCTGAGATACCAGGGCCGTGTAAAAAGAAAGGATTAAAACCCAAAGAACCCATCCTTGGGTTTTATTTACAAATCTAGGTAAGAAGGGCTGGCCATCTACTACTACCAAACAGCCCCAAGTAAAGGGAATGTTTCCACACGATAGCCAAATGGTTTCCCAAAGGAAAATTTAAAAATTTTGGCCTTTTACCCCTTTTTTAAAAAAACTGCCCCAAAGTTGTGAGCTGGAAACATGTTTGTTCAGTCAGATTTTAGGTCATTGTGTCTTAAGAGGATTCTTTTGAGTTAGACTAGATTTCTTTAAAAATAGAATTGGGGAAATAAGAAAGGAAGGGTCTGGCCTGATATGGAAAAGAGCTACACAGATCCCCCGAATCATGAGAGCCTCACCCAGAATTCTTTTCACTAGAAACCTTAAAGGGCGATTTTTCATTTTGAGAGAGGGGCCATTTGATAAAGCCCGCATCTAATCTGAGAAGTGTTTCCAATTTTAAAATAAAACACACAGTACACATCACCTTCTCCCTACAAAACATTGACTTGGAACCCTATGCTCTCAAAATTTTTAAAATTTTAAATAAAGTTTGGGGGATTTTTAAAATTTCCATTCCCATAGTTTAAAAAATATAATTTTTTAAAAATTTCTTTGATCAGGGCCTTGATCCCCCAAAAGGTAAATGTCCCCTTTTCAGGGGCCCTGATCATGTATTCCTTTCCCGTGTGGGGCATGTGGTGTGTGTGTGGGGAGAGAGAGAAGGGGGGAAGGGGGGAAGGGGGGAAGAAAAGAAGGGAGGGAAGGGAGGGAGGGTAGAAAGAGAGGGAGAAAGTGGGAGGAGAGAGGAGGAGCTCATTTGGGGTGTTCATGGGAAAAGCAAAAAAATTTTCTTTTTTTTTTTTGGGAGAAACAGGGCCCCTTTTTATGATTTCTAAAGCAGAAGAATTGAAATGTCTGAGCTCAACTCTTTTTTTATTTTTGTTTTTTTTAGGGCTTAAGATTTGAATCCTCAGTGAACCAGAGGAAGCAAGAATGATGAAATCTTCAAGAGTTTTATTAGTGATCTTGTGGCTTCAGTTAATCTGTAAGTTTGGGGCATTTTTTATGAACCAAAAAATATACTATTTTGGATCATTTTTTCCCTTCAAAGGGTTTATGGAGAAAAAATGAACCCCATTTCCCTTAAAAAAGGGAAAAAAAAAGGGGGAGGCCCCGGGAAAAAACAACTTTTTAAAATTTTGGGAGGAACGTTCCCCCATCTAACCAACCCTTTGACCATTCACTGTCTCTTTTTCACAGCGCGAGCACCCACAGAAAACAGTGGAAACAAGTCCGCATCTCTGCCTGTCCCCGAGGGAAACCGTCGCCTCTCCCTGCACTTTAATTTTGACAGTGCTCCTCATACTTTCGGGATGGGACAAACAGTACCCTGGGGAAAGGGCCCCGAGTTTCCCGCTGTCCGCATAACTTGATAAAGACAAAGAGGAAGGGAAAATTACAAACGAGGGCCCTAAACCAACAAGAAGTCTCCCTGCTTTTCAAAAACTCCGAGCCCCCGGGGACTCAGCCACCTACCTCGTGGCAGCGACACACAGTGCTCCCCAAGGGGGGACCGCAGCCTTTGCCCCAAAACCCGGCCCGGGGCCCCCCGCAGTGCCCGGGGAAAGCTAAACCCGCAGGGGGCAGACATCCGTTTTCCTCTCTAGAATTTAAATGAGGAAAAGATTTAAAAGTGTAGAAGGCTGATTGGGTTAGGGAAGTATTTTTATAAATTTTGAAAAATTGAAATTTTGAAAGGGGAAAAATTTAAAATGCAGTTTTTTTTTAAAACTGAAAAAATTTTTTAATCTTTTCACTGTAATCTAGTTTGTACCATAACTTTAAATTTACTGGAAATTTATAAATTTTTGAAAGTTTTTAAAAATATGACAACAATATTTAATATGAAAACTGAGATAAATCCCTCATAGTTCCCCGTAAATTTTGCTCTTTCCCCAAGTAGTTTTTCAAGGGGTTTGATATGCCAAATTTCTTTAGAAAAAAGAAAAAAAAGTGGGTTCCCCTTTTTGGGAGCACAATACTAAAAAAAAAAAAAAAAAAAAAAATAAAAAAAAAAAAAAAAAAAAAAAAAAAAAAAAAAAAAGGGGGGGGGCGAACAGAAAAGATTAAAATTGGCCCCCGTGCAAGGATCATGCAAAAATTTATTAAATTTTTCCATATTTTTAGAAACCCAAAACAAAAAAAAAACTCAAAATATTAAAGATCTAAATGTAAAACCCAAAAATATAAAACTCCTAAGGGGGAACTTTCAAAAAACTCTTTACATAAATCACAGCAGGATCCTCTATGACCCCCCCTCCCAGAAAATTTGGGAAAAAAAAACAAAAATAAAAAAAAGGGGCCTAATTTAAACTTAAAACTTTTTGCCACAAAAGGGAAAATAAAAAATCAAGGGGAAAAGACCGCCCCTTTGATTTGGGGGAAAAAAAATAGCAAATTAAAACAACAACAAAGGATTTTAAACCAAAAATATACAAGCAAACGCTGAAACTCAATTCCAGAAAAATAAATGACCCAATCAAAAAAAGGGACAAAGAACTAAACAGACATTACTCCAAAGAAGAAATACATGGCTAACAAACACATGAAAAGAAGCTCAACATCACTCCCTTTTCAGAGAAAAGAAATCAAAAAACCCAATGAGGGTACCATTACAAAAAAACCCGCCAGATGGCTGCTATCCAAAAAATCTACCCCCCAATAAAAAGCTGGAGAGGGTATGGGAAAAGGGAACCCTCTTACCCCTGGGGGTTTGGGGAAAGCAAACTAGAAACAGCCCCCTATGGAAAACAGTGTTTAAGATTTCTAAAAAAACTGGAAATAGAAAATGCCAAAATGACCTAGCAATCCACTTCAGGGCATACACACTGAGGGGAAAAAAGATCTTTAAAAGAACGCATGCACCCCAATGTTCATCCAAGCACTGTTTTTAATACCAGGACTTGGGAAACAACCCCAGATGCCCTCAGCAGATTAATGGAAAAGGAAAGTGGGTTTCATATACAACATGGAAAATTACTCACCATTAAAAAGAATTCATTTAAAAACAGTTCTAATGAGATGGGGAAAAACCCGGAGCCCCCTTACACAGAGGAAGTAAGTCAGAAAGTAAAGAACATTAAAAGCAACTAAACCCTATATTGGGAATTTAGGAAAAATGGTAAAGATAACCCCCAAAGCCCAAAAAAGAAAAAAAAACACAGATGAAAAGAACAGACTTTTTTGGGGCCCGTGGGAGAAGGCAGGGGGGGAAAGTTTTGAAAAAAATAGCATGTATATTTTCTAGGGGGAAACAGACACCACCCAGGGTGATGCATGAGAAAATGGGCGGGCCCTTTTGCACGGGAAGAAACCCAAAGGAAAACGGGGGGAAGGGGAAGGTGGGGGGGGATCGGGAAATTTTGGGGGGGGAAAATTTAACCCATGGCTGATTCATGTCAAAATTTGACAAAAAACCCCCGAAAAAGTTGTGAAAATAATTATCCTCCAACTAATAAAAAAAAATGAAAAAAAAAAAAAAAAAAAAAAAAAAAAATTTTTAAAAAAATTTTTTGTTTAAAAGGGTTTTTTTTTTTTT
>NW_027224526.1:0-17310 GCF_023699985.2 Odocoileus virginianus | reverse complement strand
AGCGCTTAAGCCGTCGTAAGGCGCCCACAGGACAAGAAAGCAAAGCGTTTCCCCGGGTTGTTTAGCACTTGAATAATTTCATGTAGGTGCCGTCGTACAGCCACATTTTGGGTTGGCTGCGCCGTAGAGTTTACAGATCTTGCTACAGCGCGCAGTTCCTCCTTGAGAACGATGTTACACTATGTCAGGACCGACGGCAGTTTATAGTAGTGACACTGCGCGGTGTCAGCAGCAAGGTATTAACGGCTTGAACAGCGCGCAGATGCGATTCTTGCAATGTGGAGATTGCGAGGCAGCCATAGGATTGGCGCACGGTGGCGATGGGACGGGCATACCATCTCTCGGGCGCTGCCAGGGTTGCATCGTTGGTGCGAAGCTGTGCCACAGACTAAATCAGAAGCTGGGCGTCTATCCACTTCAAAGTCGGGATCATATCCCACGGATACACAGCCGGAGCCCGTATCTTTTTGTGCACGTACGTGTGCTATGGTCAAATTGTCTCTACACCGGTTCGCTTCAGCCGCATTGCGCATCTTAGCGCGCACAGGAAGACGCCTAGCTCCTGCTTGTGGAAAAGAAGGAACACGCCGCCAATCCTCGCGCAGTCAACACCTTATGCGTAAGTCGTCTTTGTCAGCCAGACACGTCACCGCAGGTGTGCGATGTGCGCCATTCACGTTTCAGCAGCTTGCCTTTGGCTTTTGCCAGCAGCGCCGCACACGGGCGCCTATCTAGCAGCTCACCTTCTACTTTCCACCAGCAGAGCCTTGCACGAACGCCACTCCGCCACCAGCTCGCCTTCCGATTTCTACCAACGGTGTCGGGAACGGGCTCCCGTCCACCAGCTCGCCTCCCGATTTCTGCCAGGGGAGTCGTCCATGGGCGCCCGTGCGCCAGCGGACAAGTTGCCGAGCATACGACACCCCGCCAGTCGTGCTCGTCGGTCTGGCCCCGCTTGTCGGTAAGTGTGCCGGGGGTCAACTGGCGGCGCCGGGGTCCTTCTGCCGTTCTCTTCTGTGTTTTGAACGGCACCCAACTTCCCGCAACAGATTACCCCCAGCGTATTCAACTTTCCAGCTCTCCAAAACGCGAATATTCCTTGGTTACGACATACGCAACCCTATATATATATGTATATATGCTTCTCTACAAAATAACATCAGCTATCCACATTCTGGCACGAGTTTGTATATGTGTGTATACGTCCGAGCGTACACACGTATATAAATTGAGTGACCTTTTCTAGCTCTCTTCCATTACCTTTCCCACTCTCCACCTCTCTCCACCGTTGAGCGCTATAGAGATCTAAACTTACACTTGTCCTACACTGCAGTCCACATCATGCTGGTCCGCTGGTTGCAGGAGGGCCTGCGCCTGGTCGGCGCAAGGCTGGCAGCGGAGCCCCTTTCTCGCGAGTGCACGAGGCAGTCCGAGAACCACAGCTGCCGATGTTTCCCCAATGTAGGCTTAAGGTTAAGGCTCAAAGCGCTTTGGGCGCGTTGTCGGGAGGTTTGCAACTTGGCATCTCGAACAAGATCGTCGGCCGGGACGGGACCGTTGATGGGTAAGCCTCCTTCGAAGGTCTGCGCCTCCTAGCCAGTCTTTCCAGAAATGCCAACGGCTTTACAACCGCGCCTGACTCTACCTGCAACGCGTTTTCTTGCAGAGTCGAACGCTTGTCTTTTGTGCCTCAGGTGCGCAGCTTCATCAAGTGCAGAACGCTGCTTGTCAGATCTGCACCCGCCCTTCTCTGGCACCCGCAGCGGTCACGGCCCCGTGCTCGTCTTGTACTCATACCGCAATTGAACGCTACGAGGGCAATTGGGAGCAACTGTTTTCGAGCGGGCATTTCTCCCTCTACTTGTTCGGTTCATCTAACGGACTATCTTGCATTTTCGGCAACGACGACGAACAAACAAGCGGAAACGGTGCTTGTTCATGGTCAGCCCTCCCGTCCTCGGTGTCTTTTCCTCCGCTTCCGGAACCCAGTGCCGTTCTATTACCTCCAACCATTGGCGGCATCTGCTTCGACATTACGAGATACATAACGGCTTCGTTGTGTACATTCGACGCCTCGCCTTTCCCATCCTGGGATGGCATTCTCTATGCTGATGTTACCATGAAATTTTGGACAGAAGGCCGTTACACTGAAACCGTTCGAGTACTGCGTACACGGACGTTTTATACAGAAGTAGCTGTTCTTGGTGACGTCCGCACAAATAACCCTGCTGCCATTCTGTTTCGCGCTGAATCACATCTTTCCGTCGTAGCGCTCTTTCGCAGGGGATCGTCTCTTTCTGCTGTACATCTCACCCGCGCCACGACATACGTGGAGCATAGGACTCCGATATGGTATTCCTCTCGGATCGACGAAGTAAGATCCGCAACTTACCACGAAATGAACTTGCAGAGTGTTTCTGTGAACGCCGACCAACTTCGACGCGGCCGCTGTGTATCAGCGTCGTATCCTTTGTGCCTCCTGTCTTTCGCACGTAGGGCACTCACCTGTCGCTCTGAACCTGTTGCTGCATTGCGCGCGCTGGCGCTCCCTATACGGATATCTGTTCTCATAAACACCAGCATGACTGCTCCTGCCTTGCTGCAAATCCGTCGTTCGTCCTCCTCTTCTGCCGTAGTGCCTTCTTGCCTGGGATCGTTTTCTCTACGTGCACCGCTGGCCTACGCGGCGACACTCTTAGACTGTAGGAGTGGACTAGGGGCTTTCTCTTGGCGCCTCGTCGGTAAAGGGAACTCGTTTGATGAGATAGAAATGCGCAGTGCTGCTAGAGAGGCGAACCGTCCTCCACAGGGCTCTTCTAGGCGAAGCTTGACGAGCCAGTCAACAAGAAAATCAAATATCCAAGGCGGCGAGATTCAGAAAACAAGCGTGTTAGCATTCGTCGAGGAAAAGGCGCCCGGCGTGCGTGCCGCGGAGGAAGCAAACGAAGCAGTAGCGGTCCCGGCGGCCCTAACATTACCTTCGAACGCGGTAAAATTGTCCCCAGCGGGGGGGAGAACGGCAGTCACGAAGGCTCGGGCGGCGGAAAGTCTTGCCCTCCAAGAGACTGATGGGGCAGCAAACCCTTCGAACAGCCTCATAGACGCAGGTCCATGCTGTTGCGCAAAGACTGCTCGGGCGCGGGCGAACAAACTCGGAAAAAGGCGTCGCAAGGTGGCGACAGGTCGGGCTGAAGTCGAGGGTGGCATGCATGGCTTGGAGGCTCTATCACGTGTATCTTTGGGACCAAGCAAGCATTTCAATGTGAGAGGAAATGCACGTCTAAGAGTGAGCGGCAATTCACACGCTGACAAAGTAAGACTTGTGGAGACAGAATCAAGTTCCCCGTCGTCATCCTTGTCCCGTTGGCCTCAACTTGCATCAGAGAAAGACCGTCATTACGTGGTCGACGCGTCATGCGACTTTCTGAGTTCACTTCGCATAGGGTGTGATGGGACGGTGGAGGGGTATCCTGGGAGTCAAGGGCACCAGAGGGCGAAGCATGATCTGCCTATGAGTGGATCAGAGTGCCAGCCTATTACAGCTCTGTCAAGCCTTCCAAGCGCGCCTCCAAAGGACTTGATATTCTTCAATCTCAGCGGATTCGGACACGCTGGGACAGGAGAGGTACGTCCGCCTCCTGCGTCGTCGGCCTCTCACGGTCAGTGTGTGCGGGGATCGGACTGCTCATCAGGAACTTCTGAAGGTCTGCCGCCTTCGGTGACTGCTAATCGAGCTCTGGTATCTAAGAACGGAAAGAGCAACGGTGAAGGACCAGGTGGCGGATTTGGAGCGCGAGAAGCATCAAATACGAGCATCGAGATCTCGCGAGATCCGCAGCCGGCCGCCCCGCCGCGCAAAGAAAGTAAAAAACAAACTCTTGAGCGCGGTGGTCCCCCTGCATTGAGCGCTATTGGTGTACAAACAAAAGGTGCTGATGACGTACACAACAGCTCAAGCAAATCTATCGACGCGGCTGTATCCGCCGGCATACAAAGTGCGGGTTTGCCGGCGAGAAACTCTGGAAAAGGACAAACTTGCAGTGAAATGGACAGTGATTTCATTGTCATTGGGTCACGCCGCTATCCAGTCACTCCAATTACAACTATCGAAGATCTTTGGAGTCGGATTCACAGAGCACGTGAGCTGGCCAAGCAAACAAGAGAAGAAGGGCCCGCTGATCA
The DNA here is from genome assembly GCF_023699985.2 of Odocoileus virginianus. Taxonomy (NCBI): domain Eukaryota; kingdom Metazoa; phylum Chordata; class Mammalia; order Artiodactyla; family Cervidae; genus Odocoileus; species Odocoileus virginianus. The sequence goes on along the minus strand of NW_027224526.1, from coordinate 13,128 downwards.
AAAGGCAGTCGTGAACGCACGCTCATGTGGCCTGTGCCGCTCGACGACTGCAACTCGAGATATCAAGGAGGGACAAGAGAGCGGAACGGGAGAGCGTAAAGGATGCGGAGGGGCCATTCGCGACGCCCTAGCAAAACTGATTGTCGACGACTACTCAGCAAAGCAGAAGAAGGCAGCGCTGCAGCGGCACCGGCAAAGAAAGGCGAACAAACGTGGGCCTGAGAGGCGCTCAGCTCCTGGTGCGGCCCCTCTTGAGGCATCCGCCGGCATACAAAATGCGGGTTTGGCGGCGAGAAACTCTGGAAAAGGAGAAACTTGCAGTGAAATGGACAGTGATTTCATTGTCATTGGGTCACGCCGCTATCCAGTTACTCCAATTACAACTATCGAAGATCTTTGGAGTCGGATTCACAGAGCACGTGAGCTGGCCAAGCAAACAAGAGAAGAAGGGCCCGCTGATCAAAAGGCAGTCGTGAACGCACGCTCACGTGGCCTGTGCCGCTCGACGACTGCAACTCGAGATATCAAGGAGGGACTAGAGAGCGGAACGAGAGAGAGTAAAGGATGCGGAGGGGCCATTCGCGACGTACTAGCAAAACTGATCGTCGACGACTACTCCGCAAAGCCGAAGAAGGCAGCACTGCAGCGGCACCAGCAAAGAGAGGCAAACGAGCGTGGGCCTGAGAGGCGCTCAGCTCCTGGTGCGGCCCCTGTTGAGGTATCAGAGAAAGTAACTAATGAGGTGGAGATGTGTTCAAGCAGGCGTTTCGATGCAGCTGGATCTCCGGGCATACGAGGTGTCGCCGCCCTGGCGAAGAGCTCTGGAGGACCGACAAATTGTGGCGGTCTTGGTGTTATCGAGCTGGGCCGCTGCGCGTCTAAACCTATTTCACGGCTGGGAAGCGCACTAAGAAGAGCATGTGAGCTGGCTAGCCGAAGCGGGAAAGGGCACGGTGACGAAGAGGGGGCTAAAGAGGCGTGTTTGCCTTCGGCGTCGGTGCCACCCTCTCCCTCTTCCACAACTGAAGGATCAGGAATCTCGCCGCAAGCCTCCGCCGCCTTACCTCCCTCAACTACTGGAAATAGAACCGTGGATACGAAGGCGGAAAAGAGAATGAGTGGTGGTTGGAGAATGATATTTGCGAAAGTACAACGTACGGGCGCCGCCGACGGCTTAGTGTGTTTCAACACGGGGAACATCACCACAACTAGACATGGGAAGGATTGACAAGCTTCTTCTTAATCTTACGGGGGGTGGTGCATGGCCCTACTTAATTGGTGGAGTGATTTGTCGGCTTGACTTTTCCCAAAACGAGACCCCGACCCGCTATATAAGACCATGAACAATTTTTTTTTTTAACTATTTCCTAAAAGGCCTTCGTGTGTCTAACGCAAGAAACTTTGAGGCAGTGACACGTCTGTGGTGCCCTTCAATGGTCTGAGTTGCACGCGGGCTACACTGATGCATCCAAGAACTTGTTGCGGACCCCATTCTATGGGCTTAAATAATTTTTTAAGTACGCATTGTGGCAGAGTAGAGTATTCCAGTTACTATTTTCCAACGAGGAATGCCGTAGACTTGCAATGCGGCTGAAGCGTGGCAGAATATACATAGACTGCCACACACAGTAAGGCTCAGCCCCACTCCGCCGTGCAGGGGGACTTTCAGTTCGGCATGTTGCTACAACCTTGCAGAGCCGTAGTTCACTGCAAATAACACAGTCTTCCGCCGTTCCACAACGGTCAAAAGCTCCGGGACCTCTCCTCATCCATTATTCGCGTAAAACGGCTGATTAGTTCACGGCCACATAGCGCTCAGCCTCGCAGATGAGCTCGGCCCTCGCGTTGGAGTATGTCTCTCACGCAGAGTGCTTGAGCAGACCATCAAGCTGGACGGAGAGGGGCCCAGGAAGGACGTAATACCTCCCTCCTGACCCTTTCTAGTTCGCAGCATGCCAGCGTTACGCCAGTTCGCGCACCGCGGACCAGAAGCAGCACTTGTCTTATGAAGGGAACGCATGAATCTGAACAAAGGCGGGCCAAGGAATGAAGTAATACCTCCTCCTTACTGGTTCTTTGAAATTCGCAGCAGACCATCTTTACTGCCGCGGGTGCTACATTCACACAGGCCGCCTGTAAGAGAACGGGTGCCGCTACTACTGCAGGCCGAGCTCTCGCTCCCGCTGATGTTGTGTTCCGTAGAAATTCTGTTTATGTTGCTGATGTTCCGCTTCGTAAAACTGTTGTTTTCTATGTCATTTCTGCTGGTGTTTATACACCAGAAAGGCCAATTCGCGTACCGCGGGCCACTATAACCAGTTGTCTTGTGAAGGGGACGCATGAATCTGAACGCATAGCGGCCGTCTTTCTTCACGAATGACGTAATACCTCCTTGCTGATCCTTTTCAATTCCCAGCAGACCATTTTTACTGCCACGGGTGCTACACGGATCGCCTATCAGAGAGAAGGTGCCGCTGCAGGCCGAGCTCTCGGTCCCGCCGCAGCCACTGCCGGTCCGCGCTAAGCAGTCTGCACGGCTTCCTCTCCAGGAGCACTTCAGCCTCTTTGTTAGGCTTCGAAAAGACATGCAGACACTTCGAATGCCAGTAGACTACCCATTTTTTATTTCAGGAATACGAATCTTCTGATATGTGTTGCCGCACACCAGGGCTGCCAAAGTTTTGCTGTGTCGCTCCCTGCCGCGTGATGATGGCCCGCCACCGACCAGGGCGGTGTCCGTGTGACTGATATCTCCAGAGGAATGTTTCCGCTTTTTAGCAAAGCTGCGGAAAGACATGCACGCACTTGGAATGCCACTATATTTTCCCCTGCTTGTCTTAAGAATAGGGGTCTGCTGATATGTGTTGACGCACACTTGCGCTGTGAAACTGCTGCTTTCTCGCATCCTACCCTGTGACGATGACCCACCGCCGACATGGGTGACGGTGTCAGTGTGACTATCTCCAGAGCAACACTTCAAATTCTTAGTGAAGCTGGGGAAAGACATTTACGAGCTTCCGATGTCAGTAAAGGTTTCCCCACTCGTTTCAAGAGTTTGGGTGTGCTGATATGTCTTGCCGCACACCTGCGCTATCTTGCTGCTGCATTCTCGCTCCCTACCGTGTGATGGTGACCCTTCGACCGGAGGGGCGGTGTCAGGGTCACTGACATCTCCAGAGGAACACTTCAACTTCTTAGTGATACTGTGAAAAGAGATGCAGGTCTTTCGTATGTTAGACTTTTTCCCCGCATGTTTTACATACACGGGTCTGCTGATATGTGTTGCCTCACACTTGCGCTGTCAAACTGCTGCTTCCCACTCCCTGCCGTGTGGTTACCTTCCACCCTGTGATGTCCCGCCGACCCCGACGGTGTCAGTGTGGCTGACATCTCCAAACTCGAAGACATGGTGAATTTCGCCGCGGCTGCCTCTGCTTCTGGTGGACCTAGCACACTTCCTGGTGAAATTAAACGTGCTAGAAACAAGGTGCCCGTTACACAGTCCACCTCCTTCAAACCTAGCCCAGTTCTCAGTGAAATTAGACGTGCTAGAAACGAATTGCTGCCCGCTACAGGGTCGACGTGGGGCTCCTCCAGACACGTGAGCTGCTGGGCATGAGGCGGACCCGCCGCGAAAAGTCTAGAGTGATCAAAAGTCTGGGAACGACGGGTGGCAGGTAGTACAGCAGGAGCCGCGGCAGATATTTTGGCAGGTAGTAGTGCAGCAGCAGCACCTACTGGAAAAGAGGAGCGGCAGGTGTTGCCGGCAACAGCAGCAGCACCTGCGGAAGAAGAGGAGCGGCAGGTGTTGGCAGCAACAGCAACAAAGAGACAAGCTTCACCTTCATACCCACGAGCAGCCGAGAGTATGGCAGGACGAACAGCGGCGCTGGGGGCGGCACCAGCCGTAAAAAGGCAGGCACACCCTCTGTTGGGGCGATGCAAAAAATTCTGCCTGCTCGGCTTCGAGGGAGAACCTGTCTTTTTTCAGCACATACGGAAACTTCCTGGGATGCTCTTCCGCGCCGCTGCGCAGCGAGAGCTGCCATTCTGAAGCGTGCAAGCAGTATCAACACTCCAAAGACCTGCGAGGTACAGGCGCAGACTGAGGCGTACTCTTTTTTGTGAAAGCCACTGTCGCTATTAAGACCAATTGATGAGTCTCTCTCTCTGCACGCATGAGCATAATACGCAACAATACGGCGACGACGCTTACGAATATTCCGCTCTGCAGATGCTGTCTTTGCAAGTTCGAGTCGGTAATACGCTGTTGCTGTACGGCGGGTGCACTGTCGACGTCGCCGATTCCACGATTGTTATCGCATGCGTTTATAGCACGGAGTGCACCTCCAGTGGCCTTTCTCCTGCTTTTGCTGTCTGGCAGACAGCGCCTCGCCGCTGTGCGTGTTCCTATCCGCGCGAGCGTCCCACCCGATATACACAAAGATGACTTGGAGCTAGGAACTCTTAGAACAATACTGCCCTCTCAACAGAGATACGCTGGATGGATACGGTGTCTCTCGGTGTGTCGCATGTACGACATACGAGACACCGGCCTCACGAAGTAGCAGCACGCGCGTGTTGGCAAGAAAAGCATCATGCATTGCAGCAGCAACATCGAAAAGCAAGACCGAAAACAAACCGCAACAAAAAATCCGAGTGCTTCTAAAGAGCCCCCCGCTTGCAGCGGCCGTCCAAGAGGGGGGCAGACTTCGTTGCAGCCGTCGTCGAGTACGGGAGGCAGATTTCCTCGAATAACAGGAATAACAGCATGGCCAAGGCCCCTACAGACCTCCGCCGGCCTTTGCCTGGAGACAAATACGAAAACAAGTGCCCATGCATAGCGCTATGCCCACAGCATACTGACACGCGTGTTGCGGATAAAAAGTCGTCCAGGCGCGTTGAGGGTGAAAAGCCGTCTACGCTTGCGTAGGAAAACATCGCCAAGACCTGTTTTCGTACACGTATCATCCGCACCTTCCAGGCCAGGTCGGTGACCACACGTCAGAGTTTTCGTCGTTGCCTAATTCCGTGGTGGAGAGGTGTCTGTACACCACGTCGTCCCTTCTCATTCGAAACACCGAAAAAGTGGCTGCCTTGCAGCATGGGCGGCATGTTCGGAGCGCCAACAAGGCTGCCGCCGTTCGCCATCGGTGAAGCCGCTGGAGAAGCTGGCAGTCGGATCATACGAGAGGAGTGCGCGTCACGTAGAGCGAGCGATGCTGATTCGAACAAGCGTGTCTTACAATCTGCGACATACACAAAGATGACTTGCAGCTAGGAACCCTCAGACCAACATGAATAACTCTCTCAATACAGACACCCTGGATGAATAGGGTGGCATTGGTATGCTCAGATGGACCCATGAAGCTTCTTGCGACGGTCCATCGCTTGAAGGAAAAGTCGAATCTTCACAACATTCAACACCGGGGCATCTCGGCAAAGGGACCCTGTCTGGGAACGATTTCCCCTGGAGGCCTGTTGCGCAACGTCGTTCCTGCTGCGAAAAGAGAAAAGCAAATTTTTATGCATGGGCAGCGCAGATGCGCAAAACCAAAGCCAAAAGTAGTTCGGAGCAGGGCACTGCACTCCGCTGCTGTGATGAGCTATGGGCTTTCAACTGCAGAATTTCTGCCAGTTCTGCCTCGCAAGCGCACAGATAACCCGCTGGGGCACCCAGCAGGAGGCAGACTGTATTTGCTGCACACGCGTTGCCTCATGTTGTCGCGAAAGCCCTCATTGTGCGCCCTACCCTCCCGTCGGAGTTCTACTCCACCACGTGCGCAAGAGACCGGTGTGACGGCATTCATACCGTGTGAGAACACCGTATCACATCTTCTCTGCGCGCTCAAGAACACATGGAAGAACACGTGCCTGTCGCCTGTATGCGTCTACAAGCGCGGTGCAGCATTCATGAACAAAACGCAGACAACCTACAATATATATATAAATATTATTTCTACTACTCGAATCATTTACGTTCTCTCTACATGCAACAACAGGGCGCAGCGTGAGAGCCCTTCCGCAAAATGCGTTCTGCATACAGAATCAGAGGTCGCCGCCGCCAGCAACACATCAACAAGCATGCCAGGAGGCCGTGCATCATCAGAAGAAGTCCACCGCATAGGTAGACCCAAAGGATAATTTATAGCCGAGTCGAGCGACCACTTAAAACATGCAGACACTTCGCGTGAATAGCTGTTGAGAGCTCGTTCATACGCGCTCGGGGAAGCGTATCCCCGAGAAAGGTAGTTCGCATGATGAAATTGCAAAGAATTTGAGCGACCACCAAAAACATGCAGACACTCCGCATAAATCGCTTTTAAGAGCACGTTCGTACGCAGTAGAGGAAGCGTTTCCCCAAGAAAAGTAGCTGGCATGGTGAAGCTGCAAACAATTTAGGAAATCCACGACTCGCCCTGGCTGCCTGCTACGGCACTCGGAGGTGGACTGGTAGGCACACACCTTCACGGAGGGAAGCCTAAAACCCCTCTTGCGGGGCGTGCCCCGACATTACACCGGAAACCATAAAACCCCAAATTATACTGTTAAGTAGCTAAGCGCATGCCGGGCACTAAACCAGAAACCATAAAGCACAAAAATCTACTCTTGAGTGGCTAAAGGCAGCCATAGCTGCTAGATCTTTGAAATCCGCACGCCTCTGAGCAGCCATTCGTGCAACGCAACAATTCCGGCGGGAAGGCCACGCAAACCAGACAGCTTCAAAAAAAGTATGGCGCGTCTCGCTTAACGGCGACTGCACTGCCTAATAGAAGCTGGCAGTCCTAAGGTTCCCTCGGGGAGGAAGCATCCACAAGCGACGTCGATAATTCATTGGATCACTGCGTCAAACCAGCCGGCTCCCGCGTTATTTCATCGTGCGGCAACGCCTGCGAACCTGCGACTCCACCGTCCAGATCCACGTCACCGCCGCCACGAGGTGACGCAAAATGCGGGGCGCAGTGGCTTCGACGAGGAGATGCGATGGGAGGAGACGCAGGATAACACCTAGCGCTCAGACACCGGCACGAAACGACGAAAAAAGATCGTTCTGCGCATACAACAAGGCGAACTTGTCGTAAAAAAGACGCGGTCGTCCACCCTCGCAGCTGTCGGCCTCGCCGTCCGCCGCGTATCTAACACTCGCGCATTACCAACAGCATGGAACGCCACGAGTGCGACTACTTCACGGTGAAAGAGCGAATTGTTTGTCCGCTATATAAAATCCTGACGTTCTACGGGTGTACCCCAGTTACAGGAGATCTTCGCGCTCTACCGCATAGTAATACGGCGAGACACATGAGTTATATGCGCAGGCCTTTACGTGACGACCGGCTTCGTGACATCAACTTACGCCTCCACAGCATATTTCCGTCGCTCCAGTCCTGCTGACGAATTCGCAGACGATAGTGCGACTTTGTCCCCAGGGGACGCCGTGCTTTCGCCTGCGCGGCACGGACGCATGCAGAACATTCTGCCGTGAGATTCGCAAGGACTAGACCGTTGTCAGCATGAGGACAGCTAAACCGACTTAAACGTTCCGAGTTGCAGCAAATGCGACAAAGAGCGGCTCCGAGCAGGTATTTAGCGGAACCCTGTCCGCGAGTGACTGCAACCGCGTGGGTGAATCTCGGCTTTATTGACGCACACACCGTCGGCTGCAGTCTCATTGATGCATGCAACAACCCGGCCGCACGGCAGTGCCGCGTGACCCTTAGCAAACTCACCGTCGCTACTCCTCCTCACAATATTTCACCGTCGCGTCAGCGCTGCACTACCCAGAAGAAGGTTTCCTGCTTCCTAAAGCGCGAGGGCAATTAGCGCAGCACTGGCGTCTGTCTCGCAGGTAATACGAAACGTTTTTTCCTTCGTACTGCGCGAGGGTGATCCGCGCAGCACCGACGTCTGTCTCGCAGGTGGCGCGAATGACTGTTGTGCACGTGGGGTACACGCAGTGCTCGGCTGGCAAACAGGCTCTACTGCGTAGGCTGTGCCAGGGGCGTTGCTGCTCCTAACACGGACTAGCGTGAGTCCCTTAGCCTCTGTCAACAGCCAGCCTCTACGCGCAGGGCGAGCTGCACGTTCACGTCACCCGGCTGCGTCACCGTCATTTCTTGTCTTGTCGGGACAGTAAAGCCCTCGCACACCTGATTGTTGGCTGCTGCTCCTAGTGCAATTTTTGTCTAACTCTCCGCGCAGCTGACGCCCGTGCCTCGGTTGCTGCGGTACTGGTGAGATTTTTCGGCGCACTAGCGGCGATTTCCCTGTAGACAATCTGCTGGTCGCAACAGGGATCTACGCGTTGCCTCTGCACACCGGAGGCCAAGAGGAGGGAGTCAGCAGAATTGTAGACAAGTTTGTGCTCGACAGCAGAACTACTGTATCGCAGCGCCACTAGGACACGCACATAGTTGCCTGTCTGCTTCGGCGAGCTCAGCCGTGGCACGCCATGAGTAGGAGCAAACATCAGCTGTCTTTTAAGGATTTTACCCTACATTAAGGGAGTGATGAGGCTCTTGATGGCTCCATGAGCTCAGCTATGGCACACTGGAAGTAAATGCGAATACAAACCATCTCCTACAACTCTTACCCTCCATCTAAGGAGTGAAGAGCGTATTTACGACACGCTGGGCCTCCTGCGGTCACCGTCTGCCAGCCGGACGGGCCGCGCAGTATACATTTCGCAGCACGTCTACATCTGGAAACGCTTCACTAGAGTGAACATATAGACGTGCCGTCTCGCTGAGGCAGGCTTCCCGGAGAAGCACATTACCGCTGGCAGGCCGCAAGCTCTGTGGCTCTAGATGAGGGCTCTAGGGCCACTTTGGCTACCGGGTATCCAGCCCGGTTCTAGGAACCGGCGGACGCCGTCATTTACAGTCCACGATGGCGCCGCACACCACGAGCTTTGAGAGATATATCGGGGTCTCGGCTCAGCGTCGGGCATCGTCGCAGGATCTTTCGTTCGTGGGCAGCTGCTATAGAGCAGAAAGTGCGCAGCAGGGCGCGCGGGCTCACAGCATATCTTCGCTTAGAACGTACCATTTACAAAATTATCTGGGCACACCTTCGCCGATACGCCGCACTTCCCGGTCCCGGTCATGTCACACGACACTGTCGGGGGGCACACAAAACCCGAGAGCGGGAGACAGTACATAGCGTTGCGGAGACATTCAATAAGCATACAGGATCTCAACAGAAGAGACGAAATTCCTACGCATAGCCTGCCCGCACCAGGAAGTACCACTTTCCTGCCTTTCTCCGTTTGCGTCGCCGTCAGCTCACACGTGAACGCTTTGGGCTACTGTTCTCTTCTAAGGGTAGGGGAGGGACACCTGAGGCCGTCCCTGACGTCACTCACGGTCTCACCCACCGTCCGTATCAGCATCCCACATAGCTCTAGAGGACAATATATGACTCGATTGGCACTCCTGCCATGACGAATATGTTGCTACATAATTTTCGGTCTCGACGGCGCGCCGATGTTGGCTTTGCTTCCCAGAGAAACCCGGCTGACGCTACTACCGCGGTCGTATTAATTTACCCCTTAGGCGGGTGTCACCGCTGTGGATCTTGCGTGCGGAGCTGTCCCTTGCCCCGCGCAAGATCAGACTCTCTCCTTTCGACGCTCTTGCGCCTGCTGCTACATGTGACACGTGCTGGGGGCAACACGGCAGAGCAAAACGCGCGGGTCATCACAGAAGACCCTGTGAGGTCAATGACTTAGGGTTACAAGGAATAGGCATACGGCAATACGGAGCGCCACTTCATATCCCTTAGCTCTTTCCAGTGCTGCTCTCGCTCGATGCTTGAAGCGTTGATGGCCGAACTAGCGCAATGTGGCGCGCCAAGAACCAGGTAAACAGTGCTACCGAGGACTAGATGGAGTGCGCTAGTTACACCGCGGCGCTAACGTGTTACTACTTGGACTATTACGCATCTATTTGTACGAGGGCCACCCGCCATCAAAGTAGTGTGACAACGTGTGCCAGCGGCACCTGAACCAGCGCGATTTCTGTTGGTAGCCGTCCGAGTCTTACATTGCGACTAAAGCGTGCCAGATTAGTACATAGACTGGCAGACACTGTGAGGCTGAACTCAAACCGCCCCCAGGGGGACTATTAGTTCGGCATGCTGCTACAATGTCGTAGAGCCGTAGTCTACTGTGAATATTAACCTGCCGCTGTTCCACAACGGTAAACAGCTCCGGCGCTTCTCCTCATCCGTTATTCGCATAGAATAACAGACGTGTCCACAGCCACATAGCGCTCAGCCTCGCAGATGAGCTCTGCCGTCGCGCTTGGGTTTGTCCCTTCCGCAGAGTGCCCCAGAAGGAGACGCCTTTGAGGAGCCACATAGTAGACCAGGCGAAAAACACGTATATAGCTTTTTGGTCGCTCTGGCTCTCTTCTTGTTCAACCCGGACCGCGACTGCTGGGGCGCCTGACCCTGCTAGGCTATAATGCACTTCCGTGATACGCTACCGTCGAAACGTATGACACGGCTGGTGATGCGGCGCGAAGTAAAATTCAGCTGCAGTGTGCTGACTGGAGGTCTCGATGTGGCGAGTTACATTCGCTGTGAGTGTCGCCACGGCCTCCCTGTCGACGGCCACCCTAGGGTTATTATCGAAGAAGCAGCGGAAAGTAAGCGCTTCAAGCCGTCGCTCAAGGCGCCCACCAGGAGCAAGCAAGCGAAGCGTTCTCCGTGTTGTAGCACCTAAATAATTTCATGTAGGTGCCGTCGTACAGCCACGTTTTGGGTTGGTTGCGCCGTAGAGTTTACAGATCTTGCTACAGCGCGCAGTTCCTCCTTGAGAACGATGTTACACTATGTCAGGACCGACTGCAGTTTATAGTAGTGACACTGCGCGGTGTCAGCAGCAAGGTATTAACGGCTTGAACAGCGCGCAGATGCGATTCTTGCAATGTGGAGTTGCGAGGCAGCCATAGGATTGGCGCACGGTGGCGATGGGACGGGCATACCATCTCTCGGGCGCTGCCAGGGTTGCATCGTTGGTGCGAAGCCGTGCCACAGACTAAATCAGAAGCTGGGCGTCTATCCACTTCAAAGTCGGGATCATATCCCACGAATACACAGCCGGAGCCCGTATCTTTTTGTGCACGTACGTGTGCTATGGTCAAATTGTCTCCACACCGGTTCGCTTCAGCCGCATTGCGCATCTTAGCGCGCACAGGAAGACGCCTAGCTCCTGCTTGTGGAAAAGAAGGAACACGCCGCCAATCCTCGCGCAGTCAACAGCTTATGCGTAAGTCGTCTTTGTCAGCCAGACACGTCACCGCAGGTGTGCGATGTGCGCCATTCACGTTTCAGCAGCTTGCCTTTGGCTTTTGCCAGCAGCGCCGCACACGGGCGCCTATCTAGCAGCTCACCTTCTACTTTCCACCAGCAGAGCCTTGCACGAACGCCACTCCGCCACCAGCTCGCCTTCCGATTTCTACCAACGGTAACGGGAACGGGCTCCCGTCCACCAGCTCGCCTCCCGATTTCTGCCAGAGGGAGTCGTCCATGGGCGCCCGTGCGTGAGCGGACAAGTTGTCGAGCATACGACTACCCGCCAGTCGTGCTCGTCGGGGTTGCCCCGCTTGTCGGTAAGTGTGCCGGGGGTCAAATGGCGCCGCGGGGATCCTTCTGCCGTTCTCTTTTGTGTTTTGAACGGCACCCAACTTCCCCCAACAGATTTCTCGCAGCGTATTCAACTTTCCAGCTCTCCAAAACGCGAATATTCCTTGGTTACGACATACGCAACCCTATATATATATGTATATATGCTTCTCTACAAAATAACATCAGCTATCCACATTCTGGCACGAGTTTGTATATGTGTGTATACGTCCGAGCGTACACACGTATATAAATTGAGTGACCTTTTCTAGCTCTCTTCCATTACCTTTCCCACTCTCCACCTCTCTCCACCGTTGAGCGCTATAGAGATCTAAACTTTACACTTGTCCTACACCGCAGTCCACATCATGCTGGTCCGCTGGTTGCAGGAGGGCCTGCGCCTGGTCGGCGCAAGGCTGGCAGCCGAGCCCCTTTCTCGGGAGTGCACGAGGCAGTCCGAGAACCACAGCTGCCGATGTTTCCCCAATGTAGGCTTAAGGTTAAGGCTCAAAGCGCTTTGGGCGCGTTGTCGGGAGGTTTGCAACTTGGCATCTCAAACAAGATCGTCGGCCGGGACGGGACCGTTGATGGGTAAGCCTCCTTCGAAGGTCTGCGCCTCCTAGCCAGTCTTCCCAGAAATGCCAACGGCTTTACAACCGCGCCTGACTCTACCTGCAACGCGTTTTCTTGCAGAGTCGAACGCTTGTCTTTTGTGCCTCAGGTGCGCAGCTTCATCAAGTGCAGAACGCTGCTTGTCAGATCTGCACCCGCCCTTCTCTGGCGCCCGCGGCGGTCACGGCCCCGTGCTCGTCTTGTACTCACAGCGCAATTGAAGGCTACGAGGGCAATTGGGAGCAACTGTTTTCGAGCGGGCATTTCTCCCTCTACTTGTTTGGTTCATCTAACGGACTATCTTGCATTTTCGGCAACGACGACGAACAATCAAGCGGAAACGGTGCTTGTTCATGGTCAGCCCTTCCGTCCTCGGTGTCTTTTCCTCCGCTTCCGGAACCCAGTGCCGTTCTATTACCTCCAACCATTGGCGGCATCTGCTTCGACATTACGAGATACATAAACGGCTTCGTTGTGTACATTCGACGGCCTCGCCTTTCCCATCCTGGGATGGCATTCTCTATGCTGATGTTACCATGAAATTTTGGACAGAAGGCCGTTACACTGAAACCGTTCGAGTACTGCGTACACGGACGTTTTATACAGAAGTAGCTGTTCTTGTGACGTCCGCACAAATAACCCTGCTGCCATTCTGTTTCGCGCTGAATCACATCTTCCGTCGTAGCGCTCTTTCGCAGGGGATCGTCTCTTTCTGCTGTACATCTCACCCGCGCCACGACATACGTGGAGCATAGGGACTCCGATATGGTATTCCTCTCGGATCGCGAAGTAAGAAACCGCAAATTACCCGAAATGAACTTGAGAGTGTTTTTGTGAACGCCGACCCAAATTCCCACGCGGGGCCCCTGTGTATCACGTTGTATCCCTTTT